>NC_139653.1:16610786-16900786 GCF_951799395.1 Argentina silus
CTTGCAAAGAGACAAACATATGCAAAAACATCTGCACACACACACACACACACACACACACACACACACACGCATGGTGGCACAGACTCATGCACACATGCACGCACACACACACTTGCACACACACAAAGTAGATAGAAAATTCCCAGCATGCCCAATTCTCTCACCAGGTGCATGGCGGAGCTGCGAGGAGGATGTGGCTCAATAAGCAACTGAGATGGCGTCTGTCCAAAGCTCTGGATCTGCGCCTCCATGGCCTGCGGGGGGAGAGAGAGGAGAGAGAGAGAGAGAAGAGAGAGGAGCTGCTGTCACAATCAATATGCATCAAAGTGATGGGTCAATGCGTTACTTGACAATGCAAGCAAATCCTAACTCAGCCGTGCCTCCGAGGAAGGGGGGTAAAGAGGTAAAGGGGGGTGGGGGGGTTGCTCTCCCAATCCGCCTGGGCGCTCCCTCCTTCCCCCTCAGCCAGCAGAGTCATCCAAGTGTTAGTATCGAAGAGACAAGCCTTTTCCTATTAACATGCTTCAGTTAACCATTCCCATTTCCAGGCGCAGGGGCCCCCGCCACACAAACGTTAACCTGGAGTGACATGCAGCTAGGACTGCGGCAGGCCGGCCCGCTTTTAGATGTTATTGTGCCTGAAACAAAAGAAGAGAGCAAAAACACTCATACACCACACTGACACACACACACACACACACACACACACACACACACACACACCACAACTCACAGCAAAAGTAAAAAAAAAAGTGAAAAGTGAAAGTACCTTAATGAAGGAGGAATTCCCCCTTTAAGGAGGAAAGTGTTTGGGAGAGCAGGTTATAGCAGTTGGATGCCATAGAAGTGGGCATGAGAGGCAGCACACAATAAGACAAAAGAGACATGATGATTTAACAGAGAATTACCATTGGATCTTTGTTTGCACTGACATAAGAGCTCCAGCCCTCCACTGAGGGTAGAACTAACAGAGAGAGCTCTTGAGGCTGACTAGGAGAGGCACCTCACGGAGAGAGTGATTGATATGACTGGAGCCACTTCCACCATCAGAGGGAGGCTTGTAGACGTCCGTCAATGCCACTGAGCACAATGGAACATACATCCCTCAACCCGCCTGGCTCTCACTCCCACAGCAGGTACACACCACTCACTATCAAAAAACCCCATTGGGTAGCACATGCCATGGTGGGAAAAGTGTGTGCTCTGGGTTTTGATACTGAATCAGGACAGGCCGCCTGAAAGTGGAGCAGTCTAGAGACACCCTCCTGGTCACTTCCCATCATGCATAGCACCAAAGACGTGGTGCCCCTGATCGAGCACCGTGGGACGCCAATGGATGTTTCACGTGAGTCAGCCACCACATTTGGAAACCATTAAGTGTCAGTCAGTGGTGCTTTACAATGCAGTCCGTCAAGTAATAACCAACTCACATTATAGCTATTTTAGGTTAGGTTTAGTGTGAGGGTCATGACGTCTGTTTAAATAAAGAAATCTGATACAGAGATCTGAAAGAATGAGGGGGCCATGTGGAAAACATCACCATATTTCTTCTGACCATTCTTTTTTACAGTACCATTTCTACCAAAAACAGAGAGGGGGTGTAGGGGGTACAACAACTTCTGCAGGTAAAAAAAAGCAAAGAAAGAGTCATTGAAGGTTATCTCAAGAGCATGTTTTTCCTCTAACGATTACAACATGTCAATATGGTTTGGGTGCTTCCACACTAATCCTCTCTGAGGTATGTCAGAAAGTTAGCTCAATCTCAAAGAGGGATCTAGAACACTTAACAGGCAGTTCATTAGTTTAAGCCACTTCAGGCCCTGCTTTTTGGCTGATAAGTGACACTTATTGCATAAGCCATCTGCTGATCTCCCTCCCAGCAACAACCGTCTTGCTTGGGTGAGCACCAAACATCCATCATCACACTGTGTGTCAGTCAGTGCTAGCATCCCCTCCTGGTTTGGACAGCAGGACTCAGAGGTGAGTGGGTACATCTCTCTATCTACTGTTTCCCACACTGGTGACAGTGCCTCCATTGAGATCCTCAACATCCCTGAGTGCGCTCATGCAATGCACCAGCACAACAACTCTGTCAGATAATGCAGACAGGACCTAGCGTAAGCAGCGTGGGATAGTGCTGACTCACAGCACCTGGGAACTACAGTACAAGTATATTCCACCTTTCACCTGGATCACAGTTTCTGGAATCAACATGGATTAGTCATAATGTATTACTATGATTACCAAGGAAACATTACTGTCATTATATTCTATTTGGATATTAATGGATGTATAAGAAATGCAGCACAACTCTACAAAGACACTAAAGCATTTGAAATTATTATTCATCTTCCTCTCCTATTTTATCAAAATCTACTAATAAGTAATGTCCCATCTTCTATAAGATGTAAAGTAGTCAATATTGGCCATTCTTAACGCACCAATGGATTTTTTTTTTTTAGATTAACCTCTGTGCATTGGTTGAAGATAATCATTTTACTACAGAGAGTAGCCTTAAGGGTCTTTGTTAAGTGATTGTTTTGATTTGACATCTGCCCTACTGTATGTTTAAGTAGATTCAACTGATGTTGTCTCAACCAGAGATACTGTCACAGGCAATGTGTATGTATACATGTTATGTATATCTTATGAAGGGTCTTTCTCATTGTTAGGGTCACCCATTTAAACACTACCATGCCATCACTGCTACTACATCAAGGTGATTATACTGTAGTAAGCATATAAAGGCTGCTTCAAAGCTACTGTCATTACAATTACTCATTGGGTCACACACATTCCCCTCTTTGTTTGTCCCTTAAATAGAGGGACTTTCAACTGGAGGCACTGGCGACTGCTGGAGAAAAGCCCCACTGATGCATAATTTGTCTGTTTACATCTCATCGACACAGCAGGGTCTGTATCAAGGGGTTGCTGTCATGTTTTTCTATATGAGAAGGCTGTCAGGATAAACATCAAGGCGAAGGACTGCTGTTCCGGCAACACGCCCAGTAGAGCTGTCATGGTGCCCTCAACCGGAGCCCAGCGGCCTGTCAGAGGGTGTCGCCATTTTAATCTGACACGAGGAGGAAAATTATCTCTTATTCTGACCTCTAATTTCTTGACATTTTAATGCTATAATTGCAGTGGTTAATGCCAGAGCTGCGGTTTCACCTGTCAGATGGGAATGAATCAATACCCTGGAGCCAATTGTCACATTTCAGCATGTCCTGGCGAGACACGTGGCCGGCTCTGTTCCTGCTCCACCTCTCTGAGTCAGCCAAGCAGCCAAGAGGTTGGGCTCCTCTGTTGGGCTCCTCTGCAGTAGCACACAACCATGCCACCACTGCCACCATACTGTATGAAACAATAGTCATGTAAATGTACATGAATTTGCACTCGAGATTATTTGAGTGTAGGAGGTAGATTTTCCACTGGTTGGTTATGATCTGCTCTGATGCCTTGTACTGGCTGTTGGGGTGGACCAGGCAAACAAGAACAGAGCCAGAACTATAGAGCTGTACTACACCCAGCCTCCCAGAGAGCACTGTCTCCAAGGAGACAATTAAAGCTACTGTCCTGGAGGGAACTGGAGTAGGACACTGAGCATGATCAGGCAGGAAAGACACAAGTCATGATGTATTCATAATCCTCTCTTTCTGTAAACATTTTTACATTTGTCTCTGGCATTTTCCCCCTGCATACAGTATATGACAACAATGAGTAATAAATGTACCAGCACTAGAGTTAAATAACTCAATTCAACCAAAGGTACCAACGTATACCTTAATTAGTGTGTTCATCATATCAGTTGCATTTTGCATAGCTAACTCCTCCTTCCCGACACAAAAACAGACACATGTCAGAATGCAGACAACATCAACTGGCCACAATTAGTGAATATGAGCTGTTGGCTCCCTAATCTGAAGCCTACAAACACTACTGTCAGCTCCTATATCAGGCTGGGTGGCAGACAGCGTAATACCCAAAGAGTATGATGGAAAAAATAATTGCCATTGTCTAAAATGCCCTCAAAAAATATGAAAACCAAAGCTTTCTCCATATTGTTTGATAATTAGACCCCCCAAATCTGCTCCTGAGTGATTTGCATAGTGGTCACTTGATAAATAAAGGCGCCTCTGGAAGTGACAGTATATAAATGACTTGTTTTGCAGACAGCAGATGGTGGATATCACAGGAAGAGAGGAGCTCACACTGGAAAGCACCACACTGCCTGCCAGCTGCTGCTGCAATCTCAGCTCCCCTCTTCTCTCCACACAATTAAGCTATTCACAACTACAACTGGTGAAGAGAACAGCTAATACACAGTCAATTAATTAGCTAAGAATGAGAAGATACACCCCCCTGCATATTTACTCGGTGACCCCTGATGATTAATCAAAGAACACTTAAGACATTCAAATTCATTGATCTGGGAGTGGGAGGGAAACTCTAAAAGCTCAGGGCCAGAAGGGAAAAGAACATACCCTAATTAGTAGAGATAAAGTTCTGTCTTGGATTCAATATAGTGAGTAACAATTAAAAAGGTAAGTGTTAATCTGAGGCAGAGGGAGTTAACTATTCCGGCCATTACCAAATTAGAGTAATCTCAATGCTACATTTTGAGAGTCAGTAGCTAAATTTGTTTTTCCCATGGGCTACATTTGCATGACATAATGATTGACAGATACTTGATAATACTCACAGCACTTCACTGGCACATCATTCATGCCAGGACAGACAGACACAGGAAGTAGAATCTGTGGTAGAGCTTGGTACATGAGGGGGAGGGGTTGGTGTCCATGGTGATGTGGCAGTGACGTGTGTATGTACCTCTCTCAGTAAGGGGTCAGTGATGCTGTCCAGGCTGACAGAGCCCTCGTATGTCAGGTAGTGGAAGACGTTGAGGGCGCGCACCGCCTCTGGGCCTCGCTGCTTGTAGCCAAAAATAAGGTCAATCCACTGATGCAGCTGACACGACACAAACTCGCTTTCCAGGGCCTGTCAAATAGGAACAGGGCAATTAGAGGTGAAAGGCACAAAACAGTGCACAACACGTGGGAACAAAAACACTACAAACTGTATCGCAACACAACAGTGCACACACTGAATACACAGCCTAACATACAGTACATCAGGCTGACAGCACAGTACAGGCAAATCACACTTCTCACTACAAGAAACCCTGCGTTAGTAGTGGTAAAATAGGAAAGAAAACAACCTATCTCATTGAAGACAGAGATTGCAATGATATCTGCTATTTTATCACCAGCCAAAGTTGTGATACAATAACACAAAACAAGCCTCTGGGGATCTCTTTTTAATGTAAGCTAGCCAGGTATCATATTTCTCCATCTATTAAAAATAATGACCGGCTTTCTTTTTCATGGAGATAGAGAGAGCTGTTCAATACTAATGGGGATCCAATTTACTGTAAGCAGTGTGGAGGAGCACCATTGATAAACTACTTGTGTACAAAATGGGAGATGGATTTCTTATAGGAATCTTACAGGCTGCTTTTAGATAAGATCTCAGGACTGAGATCATTATAGAATACCTATGGTGGTCCTGCACTTGTCATTTTACTGTAGTGTTGTTATTTGTGACCAATACACACTAGTATTCCCTAGTGTGCTAGAAGCTCAGTAAACAGCCTTGCTGCAGGAGTGTACACTTTCCCTCTCACATCAGGAATAACAGCCATTAGCAACAAAGCAAGCTCTAGTACACAGAGGCTGAGCTAGCCACAGGGCATGTCACTCCAATTGAAAGTGGCACATGCAAAGATGGGAACTGTGAGGGAGGGTGGGTGGGTGAATGAGAGAGAGAGAGGCAGAGACAGAGACAGAGAGACAGAGACAGAGAGAGAGAGAAAGGGGGGGGGCGAGGGAGAGAGAGAGGGAGGGATGGGGGGAGAGAGCATAGATAATAGAAAATAGAGAATGCAAGAAAGAAAATGGCAAGAGAGTAGGACAAATAAAAATGGAGGCAAGAGATTTTTCAGAAATGTAATGTACTGTATGCTAACACTATCTGCAATGAGATTTGAGACTGCCCCCCCACCCCCCCGTGGTCCTGGGCACCCCCTCCCTGCCTGTGTGCTGAACTAATGGAGCTGACCAGGCAGGGCAGCGAGTAGAGCTTGGGGAAAGGTCACCTTCCGTGAGATGCCCTCCCAACCCTGCACTGTCACTCCTGCTGAAAAGGTCAAGTGTGTTCCCACTGCCTACACCCGCCTCTGGCTCCCCCCACCAAAAACCCTGCATTTACATTGCCAGCCTTCACAACATGCAAGTTACTTATTTTCACATAAAATTGCCAATATTAGCGAATAAAGTTAATTGTATTTTTGGGTGTGTGTGTCCATTATGTGTATGTATAGTGCTGTGTATCCGTGTCACACAAATTGTGTGTTTGTATGTGTGTGCGTGTGTTTGTGCGTGGTGTATATCTCTCCAAAATAAGGTCAGGGGAGGTGTGGAGATGTGAGAGTCTACAGCATACTGCATGGCTACAGGTTGGGGCTGGTATAGTGGCTGACAGCAGGGTAGAGAGGCAGCTCTATTTCTGTCTGTGTGCTGCTCTCAGGGCCTGCAGGGAGTACTGGGTTGAAGGGGCTGGGCTGTCCTGAGCTAACACACACTGCTGTGAGTGAGGGCCCTGCTGCACAGTCCCCCACACACAGCTAAATCATGATTGATGAGGCCAGCATTAGGTAACATTATAGGGGACACTTACTGGTCCTGTCCTTTAGTGACATCACTCGGGTCAGGAGTAGATTGTGTTAGTATCGAGCAGTGCACTTTATTAGATGCTTCATGAATAAGTCAGGGAGACACATAGGCTGACTTAAACTGGGAAGGGGTAGGGAGGGGTGCAATATGGTGAGGGAATGGCCTATCGACTGCTCGTGTGAAGAGAGAGGTCAATAAACTGGACTGTAGAGAGGGTCCAAATTGCAATTGGAAAGTTATTCAATATACACACAAAAATACAGCATCAGCACAATCTGTGAGCCATGGTTGGTTATGAGGATACAGTCCTTACCATCCTGTTTATCCTGACAAAGTCCTCCGGTTTCTTTGCCCAGGGTGGCAGGTCCACTTCACACACCATGGTCCTGTCCTCTCTCATACCCAGGTGGTACCCGTTGCTGTTGACAAACATTTCTGGGAGATAATAGAACTCTGGAATCAGCTCCTGGGAGGAAGAACGAGAGAGAGAGGAAACATTGTGGGCTTACAAAGCTTTTGGCAGTTGATGAAGTAAAAAGATGAGATAGATAGATTTGGCCGGTGAGTGTATATATATATATATATATATATATATATATATATATATATATATATATATATATATATATATATACACACAGTGCCTATAGAAAGTCATCATACCCCTTTGAAAAAGTTACTATATTTGTCGTACAGCCTGAAATCAAAACCCATTAAAAAAAAAGCTTTATGTACAAATTTAGCCATACAACATCAAACTAATGAAAAAAAAGGCGACAGTTCTGAAAATGTATAAAAAATGAAAAACAAGAATAACAGGGTTGGAAAAGTCATCAGTCCCTCCCCTGATTTAACACTTTGTAGAGCCACCTTTTGCTGGAATTACAGCCATCAATCTGTTTGGATATGTCTCTACTAGCTTTGCACACCTAGATTGGAGAATATTTGCCCATTCTTCCTTGCAGAATTGTTCGAGTTCAGTCAAATTCCGTGGTGAGCGGCGATGGACTGCTCTCTTCAAGTCCATCCACAGATTTTCTATCGGATTTAAGTCAGGGCTCTGACTTGGCCACTCAAGGACATTCACCTTTCTATCCTTAAGCCACTGCGTTGTTCTTTTGGCAGTATGTTTAGGATTGTTGTCGTGTTGGAAGGTGAATGACCTGCCCATCTTCAGCTGTCTAGCAGAGGGACGCAGGTTGTCCTCAAGATTTGGGTGTACTTGGCAGCATCCATTTTCCCTTCAATTCTGACCAATTGCCCAGTCCCCACTGAAGAGAAACATCCCCACAACATAATGTTGCCACCACCATGCTTCACAGTAGATATGGTGTGTTTTTGGGTGGTGTGCTGTGTTTGGTTTTCGCCAAACATAGCGCTTGTAGTTCAGTCCAAAAAGTTCAATCTTAGTCTCGTCTGACCATAAAACCTTTTTCCACATGGCAACAGAATCTTCCAGGTGTGTTTTAGCATTGCACAAACGAGACTGAGTGTGACACTTTTTCAGAAAAGGCTTCTTTCTTGCTACCCTGCCATATAGGCCAGCTTTGTGTAAAGCTTGTGAGATTGTTGTCACATGCACAGACAGACCAGTCCCAGCCATAAAGACTTGTAAAGTCCTTCAAAGTTGCCTTTGGCCTCTTGGTAGCTTCTCTGATCAATGCCCTCCTGGCTCGGTCATCCAGTTTGGATGGACGGCCTGATCTAGGCAAGGTGTTGGTGGTGCCATACGCCTTCCACTTCTTAATGATGCTCTGAACAGTACTCAGAGGGATAGCTAAAGCCTTCGAAATCTTTTTGTAGCCTTCACCTTGTGCCTTCCTACAACTTTATCCCGGAGGCCTTTTGAAAGTACTTTTCCAACCATGGTGAATTCTTTGCACTTCTAATAGTGGAATTCTCAAGAATCAGCTGGTTTTATTCTGAAGTAATCAAAACCACTACAATTGATGTCAGGTGGGGGGCAATTAGCCTGGTGTTTGATCTGGAAGTTGATTGGTTGCACCTGAGCAAGTTTATAATGGTATACTCTAAGGGGCTGATCACTTAACCAAATCAGGTATTTCACAAATTAATTTTTAATAATTGTCCAGAATTAAAAAAAAAAAAATATTTTCACTTTGATGATGGTTATAATGGGTACATAGAGCTCAAAAAAGTTAGATTTGATTTATTTTAGGATATTTTATTCATGATTCAATTTCCAGGGTGTAATGTGACAAAAGGTAAAGATTTCACAGGGTATGATGACTTTCTATAGGCACTAATACTATTATATTACTAAATGTCCAATACCAAATGTTTCACTATTCTCCCCTGAATTGAGTTGAATTCACTAACTGACAATTCAACTCAATTCAGGGGAGAAAAAAAAGAGCTGTGTATCCGGTCTCTTTCTGAGTGAGACTTGGGGTGGGGGAAGGTGATTGAAACAAGATAAACAGCAGGCCATGAGGAGAAGTTGAGAGGTTCTGTTCCAATTGTTCCAGCTGAAGGTGTGCGTGTGTGTGTGTGTGTGTGTGTGTGTGTGTGTGTGTGTGTGTGTGTGTGTGTGTGTGTGTGTGTGTGCATGTGTTGGTGTGTTGAATGAGGCTGAATCTGGGCTTGGTTTGTGGCTCAGCACAGGGCTCTGGTGATGGGGTCAGGACCTCAGCATGGAGGGGAAGTCAGGGGGAGACAGAGTCCCCACAATCCTCCCTGGTGTGATTCCAACCACGGAGAGAGAGCAAACATATCACAGGCCCTGGAGAAAAAGTTTTCCCAATATTGAAAGAACACAAAAAAAAACTTCTGGAGTGCAATTCGATGAGTTATAACTTATAACATAATCTCCCACAAATAAGAGGAACACACAAAAAGCAAATATATAATGCAACAAGCTGAATTCAAAACTGTGAAAATGTTAACTCAATTCCAACTATTCTTATATAACCTACAGTATTATCACCAAACAACAAACAACAACAGCTGCACCTCACAGCCATACAGTATCTGACATGCACATTATGATTGCATTAGGAGAGTGTATTTGCCCCTTTTGTGTGTACAAGCAGGCCCTGGAGCCTGGAGCATGTGGTCCTACAGGCAGTCATGCAGAGTCCTGTCTCCATTCTCAACCCCTGGGCTACAGTCTCTCCTCTGAGCGACCCCTGTCCTCCTGGCCCTACGGCCCTCAGAGACGCCCATTTCTGCACCATCTACAGTGCACTCTGAGAGATGCCTCCGTACATTGGGGCATATGCACATGAGGAATGCAGCCCCTCTGCTCTCACATCTCTGTCAGAGTCCTAATTAGAAAGCCATTTAAAACCATTTAAATGCTGAGATGTTGTCTGAAGTGTTCTGGGCCCTCATCTAGTTCTTTTAGTCCTTGTATGAGGGTTGTTTTATGAATGCAGTGTTTGTCATGTTCCGTGATGCTGTGGAGTTTTACCATGCCTATGGGATGCATAACAGGGAGAGCTTTTAAGTACAATAAATCACTTGATTTAGAGAGGGAGGTGGCATGACAGGGTACACCCCAATAAAACCATGGTCTGCTGTTGGTCACATTTCACCCTCTGCCAAGACACTGAGGGAGATGGAGTAGTGGAGCTATTTCTCTCTCTCTCTCCTTATTCATTTGTAAACTTCCCTGCCATAACTCAACACCAAGCCGTTAAAACTGCCAGCTCCGTTTTCAAGCCCACCTCCCCTGGCAGCCATTAATTCTGCAACAGCCTCATAATGGGCTAACAAGTCAATCACACAAGCCTCCATTGCTTTACACTGTGTCACCTTAATGACACGTTTGTCAAAATCTGTCACCAGCAGAGTGCTGCTGGATTCCCTGCACGATGGCAGTTTTTTGGGGGGCTATTGGGATTGTTGACTACTCAGAGACAAGTCTACCTATCTCTCCTTCTGTTTCCCTGTACACACACACACACACACACACACACACACACACACACACACACACACACACACACACACACACAAATCCACACAGAGTAATGAGTAGGCAGAGGCATGGATGCGCAACACTGTTAATGATTTGGGGGAGTTGTGGAGGTTGGGTAGAGGAAGGCTGGCTGGTACAAGGTTGTTTCCGATTGACTTGCTCTTTTAGGAGGTCATCGCCGTTAGGCGCTCCCCCCCCCCGTTCTTGTACTCATTACTGCAGAGGGAGGCCAGGGTTAATAAAGGGGGGACCCTGGTAAAACAAGCTGCCTTTTAATCAGAGTTCTGAAGGCCCACTCACCAGGTTGTGGCATGGCTGACCTTCACCTTTGAGACTCAGCTCAGCTCAGACCCCCAGTCTCATCACAGAACTGTGTGTGTGTGTGTGTGTGTGTGTGTGTGTGTGTGTGTGTGTTCACCCGCACGCATGTGCACGCAAGTGCACGCAAGAAAGAATGTGAGTAAATGCTATCCAGCAACTGTATTTTTAATTTCTTATTAAGAAAACACACATTGACTTTATTACTCAGAAAAGGTCAAATAGAAATAATTTCCTTTGCTCAACTCCGCATTTATGTAGATACAACAAACTAGCAATTTGGCACAATACTGTAATTCCTGTTACTAATACATTATGACATACAGCTGCTGCTCCAGTATAGTCGTGTACTGAATCTCTTTTTCGTGATAGATCAGCAGCCATCTTGTGTGTGTAAAAACAAATGCATGCAGACATACACGTGGTTTAAAGTAGGCTGTATTTGTTAACAGGGTGGCATTTGACTATTCGGCGGTTTGCTGGCTTGCTGCTTTTGCCGACTCCACTTCACATAGATTGTTGGCTGCTCTCCCTAGGCCCTGGCAAGGAAAAACGCTGTCCGTACATAAAAGACTACATTTTAAATAGCTTTTGTCATTAATGCTTTATTAATTGCCTGGGGCAACACTAACCTAATGCAGGGTGTGCTAGAAATATATGACACTTTGAGGTCAGTGCATATTCCTGCTGCGTGTTATGCAGTGGGCAAAATGGAGGGGAATCAGCAGGGTTCAGCGTACTGCTCTGTAGGTCTCTGTGGAGGAAAGGCTTTTTCTTCACCCACCCAGACACAGACTTTGTTCACCTTCAGCACTAGTCTATCCAAAAATGTTTGTTTTGTTTAAGAGGTAAATCAAATATGTAAATGTTTAGACAATGGTTGTGTACTTTATGTCCTTGTTCTTCACAGTTTTAATGTGTCATTTACAATTCATGGCATATATTTTAGAATGAAATTTCTTTTGGACTGAAGAACTGTGATACAGATGAAAGGAAATGTGCTTGGAAACTCACTGCAGAGGCAGTATATGTCTGTCGTTTGGGTAAAGGTCCATCACGGAAGATTCAGAAGATGAATAACAGTAAGCTATCATTTATGTCTTTTTTTGTTGGCATCCTCACCTTCACGTCCGAGGTGTCTCTCTGGCAGTTCCTCCAGGAGCGGGTGATGGCTGAGAAGGTTCGGTCAGGGTGGTCAAACTTGTTGTCGTTGGCGTTGAGGAAGAAGGTGGTGAAGGGCTCCTGCAAGAGAACACACACATCAAACATCTCACATCTCCACAGTCACACCTGTCAGAATGTCTAAATTCATAACTTTGCCTGAAATCTGTTTGTACAGTGTGATATGTAACAGTGAATGATAACACAAGCAGAGTGTTAACTTGAGGTGCAAACGGACACAAAATAAAGGTTAGGGTTATACCATTATACTTTCAGGCAACTACATTTTCTTGAAATTAGATTTTCTCTAGTCCACCTTTAAGAACCACCCCCATCTTGACGAGGAAAATTACTGAAAGCTAATAATAGTGACAGTGTAAAGGGGCAGTAAAAAAAAAAAAGTAGAAAAAAATTATTCTACTAACATTTTTTTTGTCTGGGAATATTATTCCTGTGCCGATGGGGTATCTGTGGAGCTCTCTCTCTTATTTGCTGTACCCATGCCTGGGGGTGAATTAATTAGTGAGCTTCCTGGTTGCAGTGAGCGATGGTGGTAATTGGCTCATATTTGATGTTCTCAGGCTGAGATGGCGGCACAGTCAACCGGGGCGGATGCATCACTCAACAGAGGAAGAGAGGGATTCTGGGAGTAACACGGCGAAGGGCCAGTCCAACTTCTGTCAGGGGAACTCTCCCAATTTGTCAGCCTCATCTACTAATGAGGGGGAGGGACAGTAAGGATACAACAAACTCCCCATCAAGCTTTTTCAAATTAACGAGCCGACTTAGATATCAGATAAGGCCAATCCCAGGGGGCTGTGCAGTTTAGTTGGTTGTGCGCTGTGGGGAGCAGAGTTAGGGTGAGCGCATGTGCTCCCAGCCAGAGTCTCCTCTACAGAGTAAATGAGGACAGTGCTCAGTAGCTCAGTAGTCCTGATGGACATGTCTCCCTGCGCTCTCTGAGCTGTCTGAAACACATAAACCTGTCACACCGCCCTCTGTAAATCATTACCTAGCGCTCTTTATTTAGTTCGCATATGCTAGTTTACTGGCCTGTGAAATGCTCTCGCAAAGCCTCTGGGGTGGAACTAGGCCAATCAAATTGAGATGTTCTGTGAGGAGGTGGGCATTCATACAGTATGTGTCAACTGACAGACATCATAGGAACTCTATCATGAAGTTTGACAACTGACACTCAACCTAATGCAAACTCAGAGATGGCAGGCTATCTAGGGCTGTTGTCTTGTCTGTTGCCTCTAGGTGGTAGGGTAAGTCTTCAAGCTTCCTTTCCAGTTATAACTGTATGAGGTATGGTGTTAGGGGGCTGTTGCGTTTGGGTATATGGTTGAGGATGGGTAGGATGTTTTCTGCTGGTGCTGATACTCACAATCCTGACAAGCCAAAGCAGGGTGGAGAAGGCAGTGGAGTAGTGGGAGTTGTAGTGATAAGGGGGTGTCTGGTCCTCTTCCCATGTCTCAAAGCGCTCCGCATAGAACACAGCACGCTTGGGATTCAGCGCTCCGATTGGCTGGGGGAAAAAACATGAAAATAAAAGGCTGACACGAAGGAGACAGACAGCACCAAGTGGATAGTATTAGCTGGGTGCAAATGTGTTTTTATGATTGTATTATACAGTATATCATGATATATTGAACAAACATTAACCATGGCATGATGTTAAGATGTTATACAGGCACTACTAGACATTGCTATTTGAGCACATAAAACCGATAGCAAGCAGTACAGGGAGGGCAGGTATAACTAACAAACAAAATAGCTGACTATGTAGAAGTGAGGCCTTGTGTATTACTGTGTATTCAGTTATGAATGCTTCATGTGCCATGGAGTCTATGCAGGCCTCCATTAGCTTCCCTGAGGAGAGGCCAAGGGATAGACCAGGGGAGACGGAGGCTTTACTCTGGGATTTGTCTGTCAGACCCCATTATTCTCCTGCACCCTAAAAAGTTCCTGTTGCCATGTCTCCCTGCTATATTTATGGGGGTGAGGTGGGGGGAGGAGAGGGAGTGTAAGCGTTGCGGAAGGAGGGAGAAGGGAGGAGATATGGGCGGCTCCTGCTAAATGTTGTGGGTAATCCATGTGGATTAACCCTGCCTGACCCGATTTACACCCAGCACGCCCACATACCCAAACACTGTCCTTAGTACTCTGGCCCCCATCTGCACTCCCAGCCTGGCTCTTTAGCTGCTGGGCAGTGTTCAGACTGACAGGCAGAGTCTCACTTTTGGAATTAATGAAAGCACATACACTAACACACATATACAAGCATAAACAATAAACCTGTCCACCAAGAGCATAAACTGTTTTCACTCACGTCTCCAGAGGAGCAGAGAACTACTCCCTATCTCTCCATCCATGCTCAACTTTATGGTGGCTGTAAAGTCTGTGCACAACAGGGGCAGATTAAATCAAGAGCACTGTACACGGCCACAGTGATCCACTGAAAGACTTGTGCCACTGAGTTTGATAGAATTACCTATGAGCCGCTAACTTTCAAACTTCCAGTTCTCGGAAATGCCGAAAGAGTAACAATTGCCAAAAGATGTAAAATGCTACAGATCATGCCCATCCTCCATACCCAGGTACTCAGACATTTACAGTAGTATTGCCTGATTTTGATGTTCAAACAATTATTTATTATTAATGTGTGGATAAAATAATAAATATATTATTTTCTCACCAAAATGTACTTTCAGTTATTGAATATTTGGCGCTGAATATAATCTTTCATTATTTTACCACTGCTACAGCGGCCAATTCAATTTTACACTGAAAAAAACACTGGGTCTCTGCCCTTTGGTGGCTGTTTCATTTTCATGTGTTTTATAGGCAACGTAATTACCCCACTAAACATACATTTAGTATTGGATAAATTGCTTTCGCTGCCTTTTCAATCACCCAGTCCAATAGGCAAGCCTTTGAGGTATATTGGCAGTCAATATTAATACACCCAGCACCATTGAGTCAGTGGGGTAGAGTGAAGGGAGGGGGAGGGAGTGTGGTGATGTAATCAATGGCAGCCTTGGTGTCTAGAGCTGTGCAGCTCAGGGGTGGCTCTGTGGTTGCCATGTCTAAGATTTACCACAGGAGGCATGGGTAATCTATCTCAACAAAGCCCTCAATTCAAACTAGCTGCAGCTGAGAAACCCTGAGAAATGCCTAAAAATGAAATCACGTTAATCTAATTTTATTAAAATTGCACTGTTATTCCATTATTGCAACTCTCACAGTTCACATGGATATTTTTTGTTTTGTCCAACTTTACAATAGACAGACTGTCTTGGTCATCTTGATCATGCTTACATAGCGTATGACATGCCTTCCTTTTTATATCGTGTGGCATGGCGCACAAGTTTGACTACCACTCAAAACTCTCACTCAAAACTGACTGGCCATTTCTGTTTTCACTATTTTTTCGTTACTTACAAAATGTAAAGGCCGTCTACATCGATGTTAGCACGATTGGATAGAATGAAAGAGAATTTTATTGAGATCTACTGAGATTTACAGGGTGATAATAGCTTGGCATGTGACGTCTCGGGCCGGTCCGGATTGGGCTACAGGCCACAGGAAGTCTCACACGCTGTAAAAACGTTCCTAGTGGAACCAGTCTGGGCCTCAGCTGGGTGAGACGTCCAGCTAGGATGGGAAGTATGAAAACCACTTCATATGGAAAATGTTGAGCTAGTTCTGGATTTATTAAATGTGGTGCTTGCCCAAATGTAACACTCTGATCCTAGAAGAGCAGAAATAACACTTAATTCATGTTTTCATTTTACAGTGTCTCATTAAGACAGAATGGGCGGCACAGTGGTAAGAAGAAATAAGGACATGTAAAGCAGAGGTCCCCAGTTTTAACAGGTAGTCCTACTTACTATACTGTAACATATCACCCCATGAAGATGCCATTATTTTAATGACAATCTATCCAATGTCTCACAGCCTCATGAATTAATAAAAAAGGAAGATAAATTGACCTTTCTCTGACATTTCTCCATGTCCTTGGCCTCAAGGACATGGCACAACGGTCATTAAACTAGCCACAAGGATTTCTAGACAGCATTAGAACGTCCTGATAGCGTACAGTAATTCTCCCATTGATATACAGTACAGCACGATGACCAGAGGAAGTCTCTAAAAGGTGAGGGTCTAAAATATAGTTTCCAGAGTGTATCAGCACAGTGAATGGACTCCCACCTACATGAACATGAAAGCCTTGTATAATGTCATTCCCAGAGAGGTGTTCCACAGAGAATTCAAGCATAAACAAAGCTGGAAGGGTACTTCCAGGTCAGTCAAAGAGCCTGTAACTCTCTACAAAGTTTCCTGGGGCAGCTCTACATACAGTAGGGACATACATATGAAATATACCTAAAACAGACTGTTGTATTTTTCCAGTCAAACGTACTATATGTCCACAAGGATGGATGTCTAATTTCTCAATGTAGCAGCTTTCCTCTGTCACCATTGCAGCCTGAGTCTTAAGCCTATACAATATCTTGGGGAGTTTAACATGCTAAATCTCATTAGTGAGAAATTAAAAAGCTGTTAACATGGTTAGATAGTGTTAGCAATAAGGTGGCCATAAGGGGCTTCTAAAGCCTGCTTTAAGCCATTCACACGCAACACCAGGGAGAGGATGGACAGACCTGCAGTCACCATCAAGTCTCACACTGCCTAACAGAAAGTAATCACCAGTTTCCTATTCACAGTTTTTCATCCAAGACAGAACATAATAAGAGGACATTAAAAACAACTGATTTAGACAGCTCTGCATTTATTTCTATCTGAGTTCATATCCTTGGATAACACCTGACCCAGTGAAATATACCAGCACAACAAAACAAGCAATGATCAAACCTAGTTTTTGCATTACACAGGTGTCTAATGCTACATTAGATAAACCACTCATCATATCTAATTAGGATCATTTTTTCTCTCCTTAACTCCAGAGGCAGAGTAAAAGATCGACCGTGAGTATTCTTGAGTGGGCACACAGAGAGTGGTTCTGTTTGTTTGGTAATATCTAGGCTACCTCCCAAAGAGACGCACATACTGCATTTTATATTTCAAAGGAAATCACATTATGGTACACTGCAACGGTGCACTGTCAGGAGAAGTCACACTTGTTTTCGCCTGCCTCGTCAGAGGCAGAGCGGCGCACAGCTCCAGTCTAATGTAATCAAGCTCCTCTAAGTCAAAACAAAGCAGATGTGCTCCGAAACAGCCTTGTTGAGCTGGGAGAGGGGGCGAAGAAGCCTCCATTACTGAGAAGAAGCGTGAACGGGTCTTTAGCAGTCAAGCTCTGTCTGCGTTACCCAGGGTGCATCTCTTGGAGGTGCTCTGCCTTCTGAGCATGCCACCGTAATGTCTGTGACAGGGAAGCAGCACGAGGCAGCCATATTTAACAATGTGAGACCGGAGGAGAGGTCCTTATTTCTCTCATCTTAGATACTGTACAGAAAGATGTTTTATTCAATAAACTAACTCAAAATACTTATGCATTTCTCCTTGTTTACAAAAGGATGAGTGTCAAAATGGAGAAACTTAAGGAGAAAAAAGAAATGTGCAGATATTCTGATTCCTTAAGTAAATATTTTTGTTATAGTCTCATTAGTGCAGGGTGTTGATAGTTTGCATCTCGTGAGAAATACAGCATAGTTATGGAGTTATGTAGCTTGGGTGATTATGTTTGCTGTCATGTCTAGGTTTTGCTTTTTCTCCCTGAGAGGAGTTTTGACAGAGACACATCTAATAATTTCTTGTCAAAGACAGACAAAAGAGGAAGAATAACAACTGTACCCTTGCTAGATTGTTAAACTGGGTGCGCTCAGTATGCCTCCTTATACGATTACGTGCGTTTCCACTACATCAATGAACAGCTATGAGAGAAATGAGTTTCCCTTTCCTATCAGCCACCTGCCACTCAAAAGGAAATAATCATTAGAATCTAATGAAACGCTCTAACACATGAATGTATCTGCCATAAAAAAAAGTTGCTACACTCGCCCTCAGGCAGGGTACGCTGTGTTCAGTTGCATTTATCACAGCTGACTGAATGCCCAATCGGGGTAATTGCAGGTGTGTAGGTGTGGGAGGGAATTATGTGGCATATCAGTGCAGCACTTCAGTGGCTTCAAACAATGGATTAAGCCTGCTCTGACTGGCAGCCACTTCCTGTTTGGCACCTGACCACCTCACCTTCACACACAGCCCTCTGGTATGGCCCTAGCGTGTAGAGCGCAGTCAGGTGCAGGTAAATACATTTAACTGGATGTTGTTTTTTCAAGGTGGGATGATATTAGATGACCCAGTTCAAAGGACCCACACTCTCTCTCAACGCCCTGTTCCTCTGTGTAAGGAACTATACAAATTCTATCATTATTCAAAAATAGCCATATCCCGCAATAAAAGACGCAAGACACATATGCAAATGTGAGAAAAAAAGAAGTATCAGATGAAACACACACAATCACACATTAACATGAACATTTAGCCAAGCATTGACCACTACTACATACGAAATACACACCAACAGTCACGTCCCCAGAGAGTGTGCGACTAGCTCTTTCCCATAACTGAACAAAAGGGTAGAGAAAAGAAGGGGAGAGATGGGGGGGGGAGGGGAGGGGGGAAAGGAGAGGAGAGGAGAGGAGAGGAGAGGAGAGGAGAGGAGAGGAGAGGCGTAGGGGGCACAGTCCCTCCCTGCTCTACTAGCTGTGAACTTTTGGAGGTAAGAGCCCTGGGGTTCCAAGGACAACTGTCAGGAGACATGGGCCTGTGAACTCATGCTAATGAAGGAAGCTCAGCCCTGTAAACAGCATGGGAGAATGTCACAGGAATACATTACAATACATAACTGTCTCCCCTGGGCCAGAGGGCTGTACACAGTCCCCCCAGCCCCTGTCGGCCCACCTGGATCTCCACAGACTGGAGCCGCCACAGGCAGACAGGAGCAGAGACGACAGCAGGGAGACACACAGGAGAGGTGTTAGCCCTGCTTGCCAGAGTGAACACTCTGGATATACTGTACACACCAAAATACTACTGGTAAAACTGAAATCCTATGTTGTCTTGTTCATGTCCAATACAAGTCATAGCTGACTAGAACTATTTAAATAATAATAACTTTATACACTGGGTGAAACTGGTGTGAAGCAAGCGTACCAAAGGCTACCTCTCCAGTACTGTAGGAGGCTGATATTGATTCACTGACATGATCAGTATACAGTGCATAAATCCACCAGGATTCTTAGGTTGGAGTTGTTTCACATTTCCATTGTGTTCAGGAACCCCTCTTTCATTTCCATACTCTATTCCCCCTCCTGTGAGTAAAATAGAGCATACATTTGTCTTGGATCTAAAGTGAAAATTGATAAAAAAAATAAAAAAAAATAAAACGCTCCTGAAAACGGATCTCTTCGAGAGCAGGCATGAGTCAGGGGGTCGGCACTTTGAGGAAGAGCGAGGGAACGAGGGAGCAATAGAGTGAGAGAGAGGGAAAGCTCATATAGGAATGCGATTGTTTTCAGGTCAGTGAGTCTGTGAGCTGAAGAGAGAGGGGGAGAGAGAGAGAGAGAGAGAGAGAGAGAGAGAGAGAGAGAGAGAGAGAGAGAGAGAGAGAGAACCATGGCAGCGGGATCGTGCAATGGTGGGGCCTGTTTCTGCTCCAGGCAAAAACAGACAGGACACAATACTAAACTCTATCTCCCAGGGTTCCAGATCATAGTGTCTGTATGTCTGGGCCCCTATTTGAATGGCTGCATTAGTAGGAATCTGTCCACTGCAACCCATGATGCCTTTTTGACCGATCAAACGTATAATGCTTTTAATGGCCTTAATTCCAGTAAGGCTGAATTTATGATCTGCCCATTACAGGGATTAGAGTAATGCAAAAAAAAAATATCCTGTTTGAGCAACACTCATCCAGACACCCAAAGGAATTATGGGCCACTTTAAGTAGACATGCACAGGACATCAATAAAAAAGAAATCTGTTTGACTTAGAATTGGGCATGCTTGCTTTGTTTAAAGGTGCACTTTGATGTAATATGTCATGTTCATGCAATAGTTTTTGTGTTACTCTGAATGTTAGTGATGTACAGCATTGGTTAACATGAATATGATCCACCATATGGATGGTGGCACTTAAAGCATTAAATATAAATATATATTATAAAGAAAAAAATAAATATATTGAATATATAACACTAAAAGTCCCTCAGACAAAAAGGGGTTAAATGGGGGTTGTCCTTAGTACTGTTGTGTGAAAGAGCAAACTAAGTTTATGGGCTGAGACAATACTGAACCAAACAAACCAGGGACACACTTAGAGATGGTATTCCAGTGCACTTCAAGATGTTATACTATCAGCACTTTCCCCAGCATTCCATTTCCTAGTCCAGGCTGTGCACATGATGTCTACATTATTTCCCATTGAATATGGTATTCTTTTACAGTCTGGGACTTAATAAGGAAATCCCCCTGCCGACAGAGCCCACTGCCTCTACTTGCCCCTCTCTCCCAGTCATATAGGGTGCCCGCATCAGGATAGGATACCTTTGAGAGATCTCTGAAGTTTCCTGGCAGGGTCAGGTCCAGCTCTTCAGACTCGTAGTTGGTGAGAACCCAGGGAAAGACCGGATACTGGTTCAGGTCGTTGTACGTTCTCCCTAGACAGAAAAAACAGACAGAAAGCCATGTGAGACAAAGAGGAGGGAAGGGGGCACAGGCGGGGTACACACAAGGCTTAGGTTACTTTGGGGACCCAGCATGTAACATTCCAACAAGCCCTAAATCTCAGAGCCCTCAATCAGACTCCACTTCCTGTCTCTACGGATGATTGAGAGGGCGGCACATCCACTAATAGAGAGCTCACTTCTCTGTGAAAATGTAAGAGCGCTCTCCTTTCCGTGCCTCTGCCTGATGAGCATATCACTGAAGTCTAGGGTTAGAAGAGGTTATGACGAGGTGGTTTCTAAATTCATGGAGAACCTAAGTGTCTCTAAGCTGTGGTGTGGATGTAATTAAAGAGATGTAGATTCTTCTGGGGGCCAACACGTATGACACAGAGTGAGCCTGGCGTGTCACTGCTAGACTGCTCTCCTGATTGGACAGCCAATGGCGGTTACCATGGAGACCTCTGTCAGTAGTCATGACGGTGCCCACATTCAGCTCTACTGAGAGATGCCAGATGTGAATTTAGTTTATTTTCTGGCAGTAGGAATATGGCTTTCAGATGGTAAAAACTGTCACTGATCCAGCCATGAGAAAAAAGGACAGCACCACAAGTCCTCTCTAATTTCCCTTTGAAGAGGATGACACTGCTATGGGTGTGATATCCACCACAGATTATACACCAGAAATATGGCCTAGCAACCCTTAAATAGTAAGTCGGAGAGGAAACAACTCAATTAGCACTGAAACAATAACTTTAAACAATTTATCTAACCCTTCAGACTAAATCTAAGAAAATGCCAGCAAGTGATAAAAATGTTCTTTTCAAAATGTAATGTCCTTAGTTTGGCCTACAATGATCTACAGCAAGGTGAGAGGTGTTTACAGTAGTTTGATCTGAGTTTTGTTTGTTTGGTGGGCGGTTAGGTTTCCATGCTCTGCTCCAACCTGTAGTGTTTAAACAGCGGCACACTCCACTTACAGCAGCACTATACTGTCACTCACCCTCAGCCCTGTGAAAGACGAGCCCTGACCCAGAGAGGTTCTACAATGACAAACATTGAAAGTATTTCATCTTTACATAGCAATCACTCAGGCACAGCATAGCGGTCTATGTATGGCATGTTCTACCTGAAGCACTTCCAAGTCCCAAAACAACCCCTATGAGCCTCTCCTGCTCTGTTTGTCTCTTCTACCCTTACTCCCTCTGAAAAGTCAATGTCAAACCCAACTAGGAAGGTTTGAACACAAATGACCACGTAGTGAGAGGTTCCCACAACAAATACGATGGATGCTGAGTGTTTAATGTATGGATAATTGATTAAAGCGTTTAAAGGCATTTAGCGCAATGATTAGCTCGATGCTAGGTTAGAACTGGATATTGGGAATAGTATGATCTAAAATCACACCAATGTCTGGAGCATGCAATGCTCACTCCCAAAGAGCTTTCTCATCAGATCTGAATGTGTGCTGATGTATCATTGTAAGATATTACACTAGGATTAGGCTATAATAGATGACAGAATCTCTATAGGATTTCAATCATTCCATCACTATCTATTATCTGTTGTTATGTATCTTGATCTGACCTAATGTTTGGTAATACCATCATAAAAGGTTTGTCAAAAAGTCACGGAAAAGGTCTTTATTTACGGAAATTTTTCTTTCAACCAGTGTATCCTTTTGCTCCAGAGGTGAGGCACTTTGGAATTAGTATTTGAATTGAGCAAATCAGTGATGTCCTCTGACAGTATAGTGAAAGAAAAAGCATCTCCAGATAGCTCTGCTTAGGTCTTGGGTAGGCAGGAGAGCATAATTAAACAGGTTAATGCCACATTGTGGAGTGGGGGCAGGGGGTTAGTTGAGCATGGAGGGGAGATGGGGGGTGGCGGTGCGGGTAGACCTGACAGTGTTGAAGCCTGTGCTGGGGTGGCAGGATGTTAATAACAGTGGAATCGTGTTTAATTAGAGGAGCACTGGCTTCACATTAACACCTCTCCCCGCCACTCGCCCCCCCTCCTGTCTGCCCCTCCACACTGCACTGACACCCCTGTCAGCCTGGGTCATTACCAGGGAGTTTTAATGAATTTTCGGCATGTTTTGCTGTCTGCCTTACATCTAATTAGCTGACAATAATGTATCGAACTCACACAAGAGCGAAATATAAATATGTATGAATATGCAGCAAGAGAGGATGACACCTCTCAGAGTGGAGTAGTGCGCCAGTCGCTCGCCTTCCTGTTAGTCACAGTTAAGATCAGAGAGTCGACAACAGAACCTCTCAACTCCACAGACACACTCATACTGAGCCCCTAATTATCCTGGAAATCTACAGCTCCTGTTTCCTTCTTCAAATAAGTGTAGTAGTATTCATACCCATGCACAGCAAGTATCTACTAGTTCTCAACACTGAAAAGTGCATCGGACTCTTGACAAACACGACATACCTGTAGAGGCCGTCAACACAAAACATATATTCATCATGATATAAACACTCAAATGAATGGTGTAAAGACGCATTCCACACACCCACAATGGTTCCACTGGTTGCCTGGACGAGGCAGCAAACAACTCAAAATCTATGTAATTGATGGGTAGGAAGTGAATTACACATCCAGGATCCATAACTTCAGCCACTACTTGGCTGAGAAGCATACAATACAGCTTGAGGTAGAGGAGATGGGGGGAGGAGGGGACGCTCACCTGCAATGGTGTTGAGGAACATCAGGTACTCAAAGTTGGAGATCTCTCGTCTCTGCCAGCGCTGGGTCATGTTGGAGGACTTGAAGAGCTGCCGAGGAGTGGCCAGGGAGATCCGTCTGGAAAACCAAATCCCCCTGTTAACCATGCTACAGAGTATACCAGGTTTGATCTCACAATTTTACTTTATGTGGAGGTAACCCAGACTAGGGTGGCTTAAGAGGAGCTATGATTCAAGATTCAAGATTCAAGATTTCTTTATTTGTCACGTGCATACAAGTATACAGTGAAATGCAAAAGTGACAGTGCCACAGAGTAGTGCAACAACACAATAAGTTTTAAAATACAATAAAATAAAAATAGAAGTACTAAAAAATATACAGTATGGACAGTATAAACAGTATAAACAATATGAACAGTATAGCCAGTAAGCAATATAAATAGCAGATGGATGATTATGTGTGTGCATATGTGTTAGAATGACAGTGCATGTGTGAGTGACTTGAGGGGGGCACTGGTGGGGTCATCGTTGACAATTCTGATGGCATGGGGGAAGAAACTCAGTCTTGAGTTGGGGTGTGTATGCTACCCACAGTTCATACCCCAGTATGAATACTATGGTTGTATAGTGTATGCTATACTGTATGCTACTGTTTTTGACCAAGGGATACCCAAGGCCAACAAATTACACACAGACCAGCTTTTACATGAAGACTATCTGACATGCAATCGTTCTGTTAGAGCTAGGGTCACAAGAAACTGAAACATCATCAGGGTAGCATTCTTCACTGATGACCAAAGTGCCTGAGCCATGGCCTTGGAAGTATGTTCCACACAAATGTTGAAAATAAAGAGTTGGACTGAGGCAGTCTATTGGAGGCAAAACATGACATTTGGTAGGAAAGACCACCAGAAACAAATGTGAGTACCACTTAAATGTTTTTGTGAATAAATTGAATGAATGTGATAACCTCAGGACTGTGTATACTGTGTCTGTGCTGAGTGGGAGAATGCCATAGTGTAGGTGCCTGTTCTCACTTTCCCTTCATAGCAGTCCCAGACTCAGAGATGGGACTCTGTGGTTTGTCTGTGGCAGCAGCTCTGTGGTATAGAGTCTTCAGTAAGGGAATTAGGTCGGTTCACTCGGGGTCAATGCCCACTCACTCCAATGACAGGAGCAATGGGATTTCAAATGTTTCTGCTGCAGGGCAGGCTGCATACTCCACAAAACACAGGAGGGAGCTAGGTGGGGATACTAACAACTAAATAAACCCAGCAGCAAATGAACATGGACGCAGTAGACGGCAATCTTGAGCTATAGAATAGTGCAATTGTTGAGAATAGTCTCCAGGAGTTATTTCTAATGTGGAATCATGTGTCAATAAAAACATGTTTGTACAGTTGTCTGTCTCCCACCTGGCTTGAGGTAGGCCATAGCTGGTGCCCACTCCTACCCGAGGTAGACTGTAAACCACCTTCTTCACGGTGGCCTGATCAGGGAAGTTGAACATGACCGACGCTGTGGGCAGAAATGAAATCACTATCAATAACAAAGATAAGAGGACAAAGATGAGGAGACTGAGTCTGATCTGATGGTCCCTAATGCGTACTTCTGTTGGCCATGAAGACCTCCAGGGCTGTGTTCTGCAGTAGGTAGCGTCTGGAGAAGACCGCTCGGATCTCGCTGAACATCCATTTCCCATGCAGGCCCTCAGAGTATGACAAGACCTGGCAGAAAGAGGAGAGACCAAACAGATGGTTTATAAAATGAAAAACACAGACCAAATGTTCCTGTGCAGCTGATGAAATTGCATCAAATAAACTTGCAAGAGGGGAGAGGGGCGTGGCTTCAGATTTCCGGGATTATAACGCTTCCGACATGAGTACCTACAGTATACAATGATCAAATCACTTATTGTGATTGGCCTAGAAGCACTCCAGCCATTTTGATTTCCACAATACCAGCACAGCTACTTCATCACTTTTACTTGCAAAATGTATGCATACGCCATAAACACTTCAGGATATTTTAGCTTTTTTAAAACGTTTTTCAATAATTAAATCATTGCTAGACCAATGGAAGGATTCTGACAATAATTAATCATTCATGGATGTTTTTGTGCTGCTACACTCCGCAAAACTAAATTGGCTAGCTAGCTTTTATAAGCCAGCCAGGTAGAGTTTTGTTTACTAGCTTGCCATGCCAATCATATTAGACCATGTGTTTGAGAACTATCAACCAACCTGCATCCCTAACTACGGTGATAGTGATAGAAAACAGAGAATTCCTATGTGTTATAAACCTCTCTACACCTGGCCCTGTGTGTGACTAACACTTTTTTCAGGTGGTCTGCAAAATTTGCCACAGTGTTCAAAGACAGAGCAAAAAACAGGCCCCTGGGCCAGAAACACATAAATAATCAATAAAAACACCAGGCAGGCAGGGAGGAGAGGATGCATCATTAGAGTGTGCAGCACCTCTGGGATTGTAGGTCCACTGAGGTAGATCAAGAGGCCCTCCCTGACAGGTGAGAATGATCCCCTCACACACCTTTCTCCCCTCCTTCCCTCCATCCCTCCCTCTTCTCCCCCTTCGTCTGACACGGTCAGCCTGATCTCCCCAGGTCACAATCACACACATTCATATTCTATCAGTGTGGCACAGGGATGAGAGCCACTTAGGTGTGTCTGAATGCAGCTGAAACACACAGCAGTTAAAGGGGTGTATCCTGGGAGGGGGAGGAA
Organism: Argentina silus; assembly: GCF_951799395.1. Classification (NCBI taxonomy): domain Eukaryota; kingdom Metazoa; phylum Chordata; class Actinopteri; order Argentiniformes; family Argentinidae; genus Argentina; species Argentina silus. Next base: position 16,637,081 of record NC_139653.1, read on the forward strand.
GTAACGCAGAGTGAGATGTTCGGCTGGGAAGGTTAGGTCCGATGCTAATGCTCATTTAAAATGATGACAGGCTAGAGAAGTGCGGCGCGAGCCAGGCTGCCTTAATTTCTCCCTGGAATAGCTCTACCCCGACCTCCATGCCACATCAAAGTCTCTGGAGCTCAATTAAAATTGGATTACGTGAAGATGCTGGATGTACTGCGTTGTGGCATCTCCGACTCGCTCCTCCCTGTGATGCCCCTGCTTGACATCTCAGCAACCCCCTACTCAAACAGTTGTCATAGAGACGGTGTGGCACAGAGGAGGGCCTGTGCTTCTGTTTGCTGACTGGAGTGGAGGGGAGGTGAGACAGAGGAATGGAGGGATGGTGGAGGAGTTGCGAGAACAGTGCTGAGAGCTGGGTGGCAGGGCTGTTTGTCCCCTCTCTCCTATCAGGTGTCTGTATGAAGACTTCAGCATCATACGCTACTGGAAGGCAAGCTGCCTGTGTGTGGATATGCACCAGGGGTGAAGAATAGCAGCTAATTTTAGCATAATTCAGATGGCAACACACAGGGTGGGGAAGTAATAGATGCAAATATGTAAATATGAAATCACATGATTTGCCCCACAGACTGCCGCAAGTTAATTGCAGATCTCACTGAAAGGTTTATGTCTGCTACCATTCAGATTCACACATTCCATTGTGAGAAATCTGTATATAAAGGTATCTAACAGATTTATAAGAAACACTGAACCTGGTTGCAGTTAAATTCAACAATACTCAATACTGTACCATATACAATAGCACATTGCCAAGAAGGTCTTGTCAATGCAACAAACTAATGACTAGTACATTTCATTTTACAATATTAACTCAGGATGCATTACACAAGAGCTATTAGTGATAATCATTTTATTGAGTGTATGCAATCATACAACAACAAGAAAGACTGTGTCTGTCCCCATTATCATACGTTACCCTTGGTTGTTTCCTGTTACCAGCTAAGGTTCACATTTCTGTAGCTGTGACAAAGTGCAGGCCAAAGGGCCAACCATCAACAAAAGAGACAGGGTAAAGAGTAGAAAAAAGCCCCGATTTCAAACAGCCCAGATCAAAAAATGTGTCATAACAACAAAGCTTTGGTTTAAACCAACAAGCAGGGGCCCCTGTAGACTTGGGGCTTTGACAAAGCCCAGCCCTCATTTTTTGGAGGCCCAGCTGTAAAAAATGCCATTTAATGAACCTGTCTGCTGAAGCTGTCCCCTGCCTGTCAGAGGTGTCAGCCAGTGACAAGCGCTGGGGACGGCCGCCTCCAGTCACAGACAGGCCTGCCAGCTGGAGACTTCGGCCCCAATCTAATCACGCCACCAGGAAGGGACCGGCGCTCTGCTCTTGGTCTGTCATGCTTGGGGCATGGGGAGGGGAGAGTAGGGGGGGGTGGGGGATGACCGGCAAGCCCAGCCTTTTGTTTCCACACAGGTCCCTCTACACAAGCTCATTAGGACCCACTGGCACATGCGCAGGTCTTCAAGCTGTGGGGAAATTATACCTCTCTCAAATAATAGCCATAATGCAATTTAACATATCTGTTTTTCGTATCCTTTTTCTCTGCCCTGATTTGACAGAGGGATGGCTGCATTGTGCCTGTAGAACATCAGAGGTGGAAAATATTGTGACAGATGAGATGAGGAGAGGCACAGGTGACACCAGTGTTTAGGCTGAGACTCACATGTAATAAAGTGGAAATGCTCAAACAGAACCCATCACACTTAAAAGTAGAGAAACCATTTTATGTATGGAATCATTTATGAGTCCCGTGTAGCCTTAACCCCAGACTGGCCTAGGCACTGTGACAGACATTAACAAATCTGAAAGAGCAGCATCTCTAATCTGATGAAATTTTGCATCTTATATGGAAGTTCCTTTAACAATTCTGCTGAAATGAGCCAGTAAAATTATACCACCAGGCTCCAAGCCAGCATGACTGATATATTTATATTTCTGGAATACACTGACAACATGCTATCATTGCACCTCCGCTGTGTTCTCCTCAGATTTGTCTAATAGGCTTCCAGTGTAAAGCCTCACCACTGTTTGGACCAAGACAGAGGGAGAGAACACTGCAGGGGAAAAGTGAGGGGAGGATATGAGTCTCAATTCGAGTGATAAGACTACTCCCCCAGGAGAGAGTGGGTTGGATTTCACAGATGGTAATTTGGAGGATCAGCATACATTGTGAATGCTGTATTGAAAAGCTGACCCCAGGCAACATGGACCAAATCTTTGAGAAGATGAAGGAGTCAGTGAGTGATTGGAAAAGGCTAAAACATGGTGGTATGGTCAAGCAGCATATCATGCATCATGTGCAGTGGCGAATAAGGTTTGAGCCACCAGATATGGGAAAACATGCTGGATGAAGATAGACAATAACACTATGAAGTTCACCATTGGTGGAGCCAGTGGACTGGAGGTACAGTATACACAGTGGAGCCAGTGGATGCAGAAACACTTTTTACATTTTTACACTTTTAAGTTCTCAGAATGACAATGGGATAACACAGCCCCATCAATGCATTTTGCTTTCTGCTCACCACAACATTTCCTTTTTTAAATTCATAGCTAGGTAATACAAGCACTAGCCTCTCGACCCTGATTTCAAAACAAAGGAAACAAATTTCATTTTGCATGTCAACATGAGTCAAATCATATGTTGAAATGTGCATCTCATTTCAATTCCTTTATAGTGTGTGTTCTCAGCCCAGGATGTGAAAAGTGACGGGCCATCGAAGAGCAGACACATTATGTATGCGTTTTATTATAAGAAAACAGTGAAGGGTTCTGAAATGTTTACAAAGTTCTATTATTATTCCGAATTTAAATAAATATTGGTATGTTACTTTTTATAAATTAGATGAGACAGAAATGTGATTGCTATGACCGATGCATGTGAAAAAACAACCTTTTACTTTTAGCAATAATCCTCTCTCGGTCCCTTTAAGATTCGTGGCAAAGTATTCACAAATATCACAGCATGAATTTGATCTGATCTTCCCTCATCTGACAACTGGTTTGAGGGGTGAAAATAAGAAAACGTAAGAAATTCCCTCAGATTATAAGAGAGAAGCGTTCCACTTCCTGCTCACAGTCCCATATCTCAACTTCAATAAAGTAGCAGGCTCCTAATGCAGGTATTGGGGAAAATAAGATACAGATTTGCATAATCAGTGTCACTATACATTTGGGTGGTAGTTGGAGTGTAGCAAGATGACACAGCTCTGGTGCTCTGGCAAGACCATTGGGATAAGGCGGATGAATATGCATTACACACACTGGCAGATCACTGCCCCAAATGTCCAGCCAAGTTTGTCAATAATGTTTATGTCACAGGCTGTATTTCACGCACATTACCAGGCTCTGCATGGGTGTCCTAAACATTGCTATGGTAGGGAGTGGGATGCTCATCTCTCTGCTTTGAGTTCTCTGTCATTTTGTATGCTCATGGAGAAATGTGAGGAACTCAGTTTTACCTTAATCCCAATCAGCACAAACAGACTGGAGACGCACATCAACATAAACTCTACAGTGAAGAGCACAGGGAAGAAAAGATTTACAGAAAAAATATTCAATATCAACAATCTATGATAAACATTTTAGATATTTTTTCTATCATAGTCAACCTTACGTACTGGATTGTTCTATAGACATCTGAAGTACTCTCCACAGCAACAGTAAACTTCATTCAAAGCAACCTGTCATTATAATGAGAGTGATGAACCATATAGAAACACAGAAATTAGAGTTAGAATTAAGTAGAATGTCTAGGAATGTCTTTGTTAGGTACATGCAAACTCTACACACACACACAAACAAACACACACACACACACACACACACACACGCACACACACACACACACACACACACACGCACACACACGCACCCACCATCCATCCAGATAAATAGCTTCAGAGGGCCTACGCTAAGGAGCTTGTGAGAACGGGTGCAGTCATTTGGTATTGGACCCTTTCAGCAAGTCTTCACTAATGGGCCTTCTTCAGGGGCTTGTCAGCCTTAAGATGACTGAAATCTTCCTGGCCTGGCTACCAGCTTCCTCTGGCTGCCACTGAGAGTGCCAAGCTGATCGCTTTAAATCCCACTTTTCAGGTTTTTCATGTGTGGGAGGGGTGGAGGCACAGAGAGCAAGACAGAGAGGAAGAGAAGGAAAAGGACAGGGATGGAGAGGCTGAGAGACAGAGGAGAGAGGGAGAGAAAGAGCAAGTGGTTAGGGGAGAGGGCCTGATGAGCAATGAGCTCCTCACTCGTCTTCAATTAATCTTGTTTCTCTACCTTTGCTTTGGCGCGTCCCTCTACACCAAGGTAATAACGACACCCTCATCCATTATCCTTTTATCCCTGTTATTCACTTGGAATTGCTTAATAATATGTTACACATTTGTCTCCCCTCGTATAATTCTTTCTGTCATTTGCGGTATATCAACCAGAAAACACACAGCCCCCTGTCCGCCGGACGCTCTTTGAGGATTATCGTGGGTGACACCTTCGGGATGCAGCCAGAATCTAGAGCATCATTTTTTCAGGCATAAAGTGGAATTACCCTGATTTATCTGTCATTGCCAAAAGCACAACAAGCCATTCAGGGCCAAAGCAAAGGTATAACAGGTTCTTATCGGGCCTTCAGAATGTGAGCGCTTGTAAATGTATGCTAATGAGGGCCTTTTGTCATAAACTAACCCCTTGGGGCTGTGCAGGGTTTGCAGAGAAGGATGATAATCTGGCTGTTGAGTGCACAAGATAATTTGCACTTTATCCCCTTGTAATTATATAGTTTAAATCTTTTTACCAATGCTAATCCTATGCCATGTGGAAATGTCTGCCCGGCGTGTACGGTGCTCAACAGTACTAGTCAGCATACATCTTACTCTCACTCAAATATTCACATGCTGTAGGAGGAGAGCAATGAGCTGATATAATTACTCTGACTTTGTGTATCTCATGCTCAGAGGCTCCCTATCATTCTACTCCACCTCAGCAGACAGGCAACCCAAGCTCACAGCCTGAGGCTATGGGAGACAACAAAAATGTGGTGGTGGGGCTGAGAGAGCCAGAGCCAGAACCTACTCCACCCCCTCTATGTGCTGTGCCTTTGTGAGGAAGGGGAGATGGAGGATAGACAGGGAATAGACAGACCAGAGTGAGTGAGTGGGTTTGGGCTACTCGGCTGCTTTGGGGTGTCTCTGCTGTCCAGAGGGACTCCAGGCCATCTTGCATGCCTGCCAAAGCCGACAGACTCTGACAAGCCGCTTGGCGTGAGTAATTTGACTAATTACACTGGATTAGACCATATTAATGCAAGCTGTTTTCTCCAGGGTCAGTGACCCACCCAGAGTGATTCCTGCTAAAATTTCCCTCTAGACCATACAAGCAGAAGACATAAAGGAAACATATTAGCTACTTTCCCCAAAAAACTAACAAATACAATAAACAGATACTAGCATTATTGTTGATTAGTAAATGAGAATATCTCCCTTTGTAACAACAAGCAGCCTGTGATACATTGTCTCCTCCAAAGTCTTCCCAAATCCACGTGGGATTCTCTTATAAGATACCAAATTCCTGTCCTTCTCCGTCTCCCTGCTGGAAAGGAAAAACACACAAATAAGGACTTTCATAAACCCCATGGAACCCTGTGAGTTTACACAATGATTTATTGCACAGATTGAGGGGGTTCCCATATGCTGACAACAGCATTACAACATTTCATTTTTATCTTGATTTTCTTTTACCAAAAAATTTGTAATGAAATCTGATACTGATTAATGATGCATTCAAGTGTCTTTGGTGATATGATGAAAGTCTTTATTTGCCATGGTCCCAGTCTAGGGAGATTCAGGTCTTTGTTAAAATGGAAACCCTTTGCTGGAAAGTGATTTATTGGGATGTTTACATAGGGATCATTCCTCCTCAAAGTATGCATGAAGTAAAAATGTTTTTCACCACCAAGTTTTTGCTCTATATTGTTGTAAAAAAAAAGTATTACAATCGATATCCTCATACTACAAACATTTGTTTTTTTTTAAATACTATATTTTTCATGAGGAAATTATTTTAAAATGATATTCCAGCCTTGATTAAAACAATGTCCCAAATTGAATTATTTTACAATAGAAAGAGGGGGAAATGAGCCATAGAATGTGTGTGTTTTAATACAACTGCTCTCCCAATTGTAGAAAATCAATCTGGGTGTCTAACAAAGGGGAAGTAGCTCTACTATTTGTATGTGCTCCTCTGCCTTGAACACGGTGTAATAATAGTCTTAAGGCTGGCATTATAAAGACAGAATACCAAAGAGGCTTACAGCTTTAGTTTCATGAAACATTTAGGCAAAAGTTCCAAGGGCTGGAGATGATGAAAGAAAGTAAGCTGGAAAATGGGCTTCTGCGATCCTCAGCCCTTATTGTACAGAAGTCACATCAAATTAATACTGATTCAGCCTTTCTTCTTCTGAGCTTTTCAGAACGGATTAAGCTATGAAAACTCAAAAATTACTAAAGCACCTATTAAGCATTATGCTCACCCTTTCTTGTCTCTCCCTTTGAAAAAATATGAATGTGCTTTACCATTCAATCCACTCACAAAAAAGTTATTGTTTGCATGCTTGATGAAACACGATGACAGTTTGATAAAGGACAATGTAAAACACACATTTCCACCTGAACATTTAAAAAATGAAAAGCACCTTCAATTTCAGAAATACAGCCACAATCTTGGAAAGCAATAAATCATATAATTTAAAGATTTATCAGGGTTCTACTAAACAGCACTCTAGTAGTAGACTGAGTGTGGAGGCCTGTGTGATGGTGGAGGTCCAGAGCCCAGCCCGCTGGTTGAAAGCCTGTGTTTCCACAGAGATGAAGGGCCAGTAAAACTGGGGTTCTCTCGGGCTCTCTCCAGCTCTTTGGTCTCTTGCAGCCTGTTCAAAGGAGCGCTGGGAGCGCATGAATTGTAATTGTAGCTCCTAACAGGATTCAAGAGGGCCCAAACGGTGGCACTTGAGAACCAGGTCGTGGGGAGTTAAACGGCTGTCAGACACTCAAAGCTCCCCAGCATGTGAACCAGCCCACAAAGGCAGGCCACGGCCACTTCCAGGGCCCTCCTATCCACTCTCTCACATAGAGGGAGAGATTAAAGATCAAATATGACCCTTTAACGCACCTATTCAGCTTTCAGAGCAAAAGTTCACGCCTATTTAGATACTTAAGCATTTCCCCCCCACATTCTAATCTTCAAGAATAGGTTGAATTCCTCTAATATATGCCTATATTGAATTGGGGGCCTCTTCAAAACCTAAAATGTGCTACTACCAAATAATAATTTCAACATACTGCTTTAATATGACAGTAAACATACAAGAAAAACAACACAAAATAATTCCACAACATTCCATATATATCCCACACAATATGATACATTGCAATCATAATTATTGGTCTTGTTTTTTTTACCCCTCACATCGAGCCACAAAGAATACAGGTAGGCTTGTGGTTGTGGTTGTGTTTTTTTATACAATTGTGGTTGTTATTTTCTTTTCATGTCTTCCAATGAGGGGAGGGTTGGGGCGGAAAAAAAGGGGGAATAGAAATGATACAAGCAATACTTCTAATAGAATTAAAATTATATTTCCTAGTTTTCAAAGCTGATCTAGAGAAGAAAGAAAAAGAAGAAGAATACATGTAGGTTACTTAGGGTAAGCTAAATATACAGTAGGCTATAGAATGAGAAAAGGAGAGAGGTACAGTAGCTGGGAAGACCTGAGGTCAAAGGGGAGTCTGATATGTACAGCAGGATAATGAGAACTCAGGTGGCGTCTAGCTAGTTAAGAGGATAATCACAGGCAAGCAGGTGATAGGTGACAATTAAAGAGCATCAGGGAGTGGGGTCATGGGTAACACCTGAGAACCAATAAAACCACAGCGTCAGCTCACCTCTCCACACAGCCAGCCCTCAGCACAAAGACATCATCTGTGGTACAGCCTCCTCACAGCCCCAACAACTCACCAGGCCACAGACCCTCACCACACAGAGAGCTTTGAGTCTGTCTCCACCCAACCCCAGCCCCAGCCTCTCCCCCATAGCACCACAATGCCCCAAACCTGCAGCGTGAAGCCCCCTCTATATGACCCTTATTAAACTCTTAATTGGATTGCGAGTTGCTTCGAGGAAAAAATTCAACATTAGTTCATTCAGCTGAGATTTTCTTCCCTGGCATTCCTTCCAGTAGTTTGCCACCACAACAATAGGATTCAAAATAAAGTAACTGAGAACTTTTTTCTTCAAAAACACAGCCAGACTTATCAAAAACAGAATAGGCAAAATCCTTTCCCCCTTTTTTGCCGAGGCAGAGAGCTATTTGAATTTCACAGGCTGCAAGTGACGGGTTGAAACAAAGCCCAACACTGGCTATTGTGTGGCCTTTCACTGCTGTAATGGTCTTAAAACGGCTACAAGCAGGGTCCTATTCAGCACTGACCAGCACTATGCAGCTCTCCACTCCACAGCCAAGACAAACTCTACACAGAGGGAACTCAGAGGGGTCAGCTGGCCAATAAGGAGTAACTGATTTCACTTATACTATACTACTCTGCATCGACATGACTGTACATGATCTATCAGTGACTGTATAACCTCTCAGCACCTATATTCCAACTATACAGAATAAATACTCCCATAACAACAACATCAATCAACTTTATTATAGAAAACACCATAATGACAATAATTACAATAATATCTCATTAAGAAAGGGAGAATGAGAGACAGGGGAGAATTAATAGCAGACAGGTGTACAACACACCGCAATTATGGAACCTGAAATTAGTTCATCGCCTCAAGGCTGATAGTGGAAAAAAAAGAAAGCTGTGAGAGAAGGAGTGTGTGTGAGAGAGAGAGAGAGATGGGCTGGGAGAGGGAAAGATGGAGAGAGGCTCACTGACAAAAAAGGGAATTGCAAATAAGCAAACAAAAATGACTTAAATGTGTAAATTAGGAGAAAAATGAGAGGGAAAAGCAGCTTTTCCCTACAGACTGGAGCCTCAGATGAGAGGGGAGCAGCCAAACGTGATCAAGGGGAACCGTAGAGCGGTGCGGCAGGCGTCAAGACGAGCACTCAGCCAGTGAGTGGCAGCTTCTCCTTTTCCAGTCAATCATTCATTACAGAGCCAAGTGTGTGGAGGAGTGCCTCCACTACTTGACCTATCATATTACTGCTTCTGTAAACGCCTAATCCCCCTTCGTTAGACGGTGTCAACACGCAGCATTCCCTCGCTCTGCTGCAGGTCTCCTGCACAGACACCTCACCAGCCCTGCCAAGATGGGGAATTGACACTATAATAAAATCATTTGAATTCTAACAAGGTAGAACACTAAACTCCTCACTCTTTTTTACCCTCCAACCTGTTTTGTTTTGCCCCGGTTTTGCTTTTTTGTCTTCAGCCAAATTTGATCCACTGTGAGTTGGTTCACCTCTCCTTTTATCTCTGGGACAATCAGTCTCTTATCCCCAATTCCAAAACTAGACTAAATAAGTCAGGATTGAGCTTTTCAATCTTTCATTGGCTGAACTGAGCGGCCATCAGGATGGTTCTTTTAGCCCCAGGGCTGTTCCAGAGCAGGTGAAAGCCTGGAGGCAGGAACCTGCATGTCAGCACTTCCTCCTCCATCATGACTCTTTCATGGGGAGCACATCTCCTGAATTATTATAATGGAGGCCAGTGAGATGACTGCTCTAATGAATCCAACAGATGACGGCCCAGCATGACGAGAGAGTAGAGCACTTTTACACTCAAGACTAAAACCTGCAAGAGTCAGAACTCACAGTATGCATTTTGTTACCTGAGTAAACAAAGAAACCATAAATGTGTGTAGATAAAGGGTCGAGTGAGGGGGAGCCAGAAAAATAGTGCAATGGGCAGGTGATATATTTTGGACAATATGTTGTTCTGCAAAACTGAGAGAGGTTGTGGTAAGGCAATGATGTTAATTTCATGTGATTGCACAAATACCATAATATATTACCATAGTTCAACCGGGCATACAGACACAGGCACAACTCACAGGCACAACTCAACAATTAAGACTCGTCATTTTAAATGACATGCACCACATAAGTCTTTAAACCCTATAAGCATTTTTGAAATATCTCTCGCTATTGGAACATGTATGTAAATGTGAGGATGATCTTTTAAACTTTGTCAGATGGCTGCGACACACCTTCCTCATAATACGGTTTGAGCGATGTTAATTACCGTGTAAAATAAGCAATTGGCATCCTGCCCCATATGTCCCACTTTTTCAGTGGAAGAGATGGAAATTAGGAGGGGTAGATTTGATTGTGGCATCCCTTCCGTCTGTGCACCACATTGTGTGGCTGCGCTGGTAACAGGCTAATATTCAGCAGTGCTCACCGCAACCAGAACTAATCAAAGTAGACAAAATGTCTCTGCTGCCATCTTTGTCTAGCATCCGCTCAGGGTGAGCCTCCCTCTTTTCCTCCATCCCTTTCACCTCCCCTCTTTCCCTCCCTCTCGAAGGGAGGGTGACAACAGCATAAAATGGTGGCGTGAAAATGTGCCTTCCATGTGGCAGCAGCAGTGGGGGCACAGGGGACAGTGCAATCAGCAGTGTGTGCTGTTGCTTTGAACAAGCTGGATGATCGCCAAGGCGTATCAGGGCCGCCTGATTGATGAGACACCGGCGGTTACAAACAAAAGCAGCTCAATAGCACATCAAGGGACAGGACACACTCACCCATCTTCAATACAGTTTTACCTGGACTGCATACTGTAGGGTCAAAAAGCCTATGCAGTAGAGGGCATGGACGTTGTTTAAGCTATAAAACAAATTTTTCCAGAATTGAACAGTTAAGTATGGACAGTTTATGATTTCAAATCAAATGTTCTAAGATACAATTTATACTGTGATTTTCAGAAAAGAGACTGGAGGAGACATACAATGAAAATACAAAACATAAATCACAGACAGAAACAAGGCGGACTCCTCTGTTTCATTAATGGAAATGATCTGTCAATATGCTGGAGTCAATCCACACGTGTCAGCTGGGCTAGGCACACAATGGGCCAGCCAACTTATGAACTCCCAGCACCACTCTGTCGAGTCCATAAAACAACTGGCAACGCCGCTGGGGAGCGCCCTGAGACACCGCCCTCTTGCACAGACCACCAGATGACACAGATGGGGCGAAACCAAACAAAAAGGAGGCTCCCTTTGTACAAAGTGGGACCCCTTTCAAAAGCCATTCATGCAACAAATTGGGGAAATCTGGCCCTGCAACACTCCGGTTTATGCTCTTTTATTAGCTTGGGCCTTACGTCACAGTAAGTGAAATCAGATTTATGGGTTTCTGCAACAATGGTAAAATAAAGCATGCTTTTTGAATGCACGGGAAGGATATTATTATATTTGGGTCATGTTAACCAAAAACACAGTGTTAGAGATCACAGCTACACACATGAACTCAATAACAGGACAGTGATTTATTTGGGGATTCAAAAATGTTTTGGATTTGTATGATATGAAGGCTACATTGCACTTTCTTGCATAATGGTTAGCAAAAACAACTAGAGAACAGTAAATAAGTTCAAACAGGATAATATCAGAGAATAGCTCCACGATTCATATAGCTGAGCACATTCCCAAAGAGTATCTAAAAGACAACAGGGCTCTACAAAGAGTGGTGAAAACGGCACAGTACATCATAGAGAGCGAGCTCCCAGCCATACAGGACACCCACTCCAGGTGGTGTCTGAGGAAGGCCCGGAAGGTCATCAAAGACTGCAGCCACGCCCTGTTCTCTCAACTACCGTCTGGAAAACGGTCCTAGAGCATCCATTCTTGGACCAACAGGTTCCGAGACAGCTTCTACCTCCAAGCTATAGGACTTTTGAACTGATACCCCCAGTTGCACTATAGACAATTTGCACTCACCCCTGCACATCACATCCTAGGAATATGATAAATAAACTTTTATTTTATTTCTAAAAACAACTTTTTCCTACTTTATCATTATGTCAAAAGTTTCAACTAATTATATTTTATTTTCTGCATGTCTACTGATTGGTGGGCTAAATATAAAACAAACACAAACTTCCTGATATAAACATGCAAATGTGACTGACATAATAGCAATATATAATCTATAATGCATATTGACATGTATTGTAGTGTGGTATGTAAAAGATTAGCTAATTATGTACCCAGTTTTTCCATCATTGAATCATGAAACGACAGTAGCATGTGATCATGCCTCCTGCTCACAGAAAAAGGCGTATTATCAGTGATCTCGGGAGGTACGCTTCTCTCCACATAGTATGGTGGTATTTAACAATGTCCAACTTGAGCTCTTTTAACAGGCACATCATCAGTTAGAGAGGTTTATTTTTATGTTAGGCCTTAATATGTGCACACAAGCTTTCAGTTCTATGGTCTTCTCTATTTTCCTCTGCCTCTTTCTCTGCAGCTCTCTCGCCCCACTGCAATCTGCATAGAGAGACATTTGTCATCATTAGCCCTGCTCTGACAGTTGGCACCCGGTACCTCAGATCTCTAGGACTGGCAATTATGAACCCTTCATCCCTTATTTGGGTAACATGGCCTAATTTCATCATGGGCCTCGCCACCAGCATTTCATTATTGCAGCCCCCAACCTAGAGATTCCTATGTTATTCCATTCTCCTTCTTTTGTGCTTCTGTGTACTCCTATACTCGAATCACATGGCATGAAAGAAGGGATGCGCAATTAATTTGAAATTCATTATTACTTATCAGGCACAAGGGCTATGTTGAAAATTCTCTGGACGAGTATCATGGGGTCAGTGGGCGAATGATTACTGTCTCCACCTTTAGACTTGAGATGTCTCCCAGACATTAAGATTAATCACACTGCCGGTGGTACATTGTTGCCTTTTGCTCCATACAACACAAATACACAAATACAAGCAAAAAAACTGTAAATTGTACTTTAAATTGTACTATAAATAAACTAGCACACCTACATAACACAAACATATTCTTCTGTAACCCTAAAGCTTTAAGAAATTGTAAAACAGCAGAGAAATAAAATAATAAATAACAGAGTAAGAAAGCTGCTGCGGTGTCTGTTATACATTTCCCTTCGCACTGTCATGTACAGGAGAATACAGCACTTAAACGCGGACTAATAAAGAACAGGGTAAACTATAGCACAAGCAGTTTTAGGCAGCATTGCAAGGACTGATAATTTGAGGAGAAACATTTGTGCACAGAAAGTAATTCTGTTACTTTAAAATGTGAAGCGTACCTCAATGTTCTGCTTTATTACATAAACCAGTATCGGCAGATACAACTATATTATATTAATGCTCAATTGATGCAAATAGATGCATGTCATTTATCAGAAAGACTGACAAGCATTCTATATTGAGAGGGGGGGGGGGGGAGTGCCAACTAAATCTGAGACAATTTATATAGTTTCTTCCTCTGTTCCCCTCAGATTAATAAAACAACACACCAACGTTATTCTTTTGCTTTTCCTCTCAATCTATCTCATGGTCCTGGTTTAACCATATATAGTATGGCTTTTGCCTGCTTAGCTGATCACTAGGTCTCCTTGTGCCTATGGCTATATTGTCCTAGTTGCTGACTTCTCACAGGGGGAAGCTGCTAATACAGAGTGGAGAATAAAACAAATGAAGGGACACAATCCAGGGGGGGTTGGGGTGTTAGGCAAAATGCCCTGAAATTAACTGGCTTCCCTACAGAGATACCATATTGCTTAGAATAATGATATTCCGATTATTAAAAATCCCAATGACAATTTAATTTTGAGACAAATGAAATTGTGGGGGAACATGTCAAAATGAGTCACTATCTCCTGAGATTTAAGTATATTATTTTTCACAGTGTGAGGGCTAACGCTGATCTCACATGTCTGAAATGGCACCTCGCCTAATCTGATTTATATTTGACTATGCCACTCCATTAGCTTCACTTGGTATACTCTGTACATCGACTTGGTAACTACTAGACCCGCTTTGGCTAGGATCTTGTCATTCCTCTTTAATAAAGTAAAAGGCAATGTACTGGGAAGATGATAGAATAACATGGGGTGGACCTTATTTGTCTAGAATATAATTATTAAGAGAGACGCAGACAAACTATTACTATCTCCAATTAGCATACCCTATTGGCTGTAAATATCTTACATTTTAAGATGCTGCCACTCAGTTGTAATGGAAGGTGCCTTTCAAATGGTGGAGTCTAATCATAAGAGTATTTAGACTCATAGTTTCTGTCATGCACTGCATTACTGTTCATCAAATTCTTTAAATGTATGCAAGTTCTCAAATCCTAGATTAGAGAGTGCTCTGTAAATGTGTGGACAAATGCAGTAGCAGTGCCTTAGACAGGGCAACAGGGAAACAGAAGCAGAGGTTTTCTCATGTCAAATGGATAAGGGAGTGAGATTAACATATCTTTTTTAAAGAACGTTGTGGGATTCCCAGAGCTGGACAGTTTTTCTTTTTGATTTTAGGGCAAACAACAACAACAACAACAACAACAACAACAACAACAACAACAACATACAGCAGAGTTTTTCACTGTTAACATTCGCAAGGCTATTACAGGGTCTTTCACAAAACTTAACTGAACTGCATCATGATATCTGACTGCAGTAGATCTAGTAGTTCAGAGAGAAACCTGATAAATATGACATACTCAATGAATAGGAGCTCTGCCATCAAAGCTTTGTAATATTGTCAATTTAGACCTCAAATTGCCAAACTGAAAAACTGCCCATTTATGGAAAATATTTTTCAGCCACTCTGTGCATGATAAACTATAGTGTCATCATAGCCCCATTTCAACTATTAGACAAGAACTATTGACCCCATGCCAGACCATTTTGACAGGAGGATCAGTCTTGTGCAGTACAGAGGCAAACTCTGGAAACAAAGAGGCCTTCAAAAAAGGGTCACATGCTTGCAAAAAATTTGAGGAAGTAGAAGTCATTGTATTGATTTACACAATCATGCATGCATTTCACTGGGTCGGAAATAGGTCTGTACGACAGTCATGGCCTCATATATCACTCTAGATGGCCTAGCGGGATGGTGGACCTTAGTAACAGAGAGTGCTATGTTATAATAGTGAAGATAGAGACAAGGAGGAGTCAGGATGTCTTGAGTCTGGCCTGGCCAATGCTGGAGCCTTGGCAGAGTAGACCAGGTTGTGTTACTGTAAAATCTGTGCAGCCACATGCTTTAGATTAAGAGGTGGTAATCCCAATGAAAAGCCCCCCCACTATCACGCATAGGAATGGCCGGGGACCGGAGGACAAACTGTGGATTGGTGTCAACGGTGCAACTGGCTTAAAAGAGTGTTGAGATATCAAAAAGAGTTGAAGCGAGACACTGAAGAGCAAGGCTAGTCTGGTTCCTATAAAAGCAAGTACCTGCTGAGCCACAGAGAGTGGCAGGCAAGAGTGAAAGAAAAAGAGTGTCAGAACCAGAGATGGAAAGGGTTTTAGCTCTACCTCTCACCACATGAAACCATTCAAGAATGTCCTCTGTATTCCCAGAATGTACCCATGAGAGTGATGCAAAAACTAGAAAATGTAAACCTTGTTTTTTTTCCTCAAATGACTGTTGACAATGCACCAAAAATAATGAGCTATCAATATCATAGATATTAGAAACATTTGCAGCAAACAAAATACCTACTTATGTCATGCATAAATTGTCTTGCATCCATTGTGGGTTTAATATCCTAGCCTGTTTTAATATAAAATAAAATAAAGACTGCATTTTTGTACACATTCACCATACATTTTCCATGTTTTATTGTTAATTCTATTGTTATTATTATAATTATTCGTCTTCTTCTTCTTCTTCTTCTTAATAATAATAATAATAATAATAATAATAATAATAATAACAATAATAATAATAATATCATCATCATCACTGTGGTATTACCATTATTATACTAAATTCTTAATACAGTTATATAAAAATAGTGCACTATAAAAATAAAAAAACACGGCCATCTACATGGGAATGCTAATGTATACAGTACAATGTCAATAATTCGGCAGGGATTAGGCCTTTCCGTAGTAAACAGCTGCGTCTGAAAAGTTGTATTACTGATATCGGCTGTCAGTGTGAAATTGTGCGACTACAGGGACATTTCACAAACAAACGAGATGCTCAAGTTAAGGACATTGTAGTCTTTAGAATAATATTACCAATGGTGAAAAATAACACCGAAAAAATAACACGATGCGCTCCTATTTCTAGGTCGGAAATAGTAGGCCTAAGCCTTCTATAATGGGTATATCGATGTCATCTTACAACAATAGCAACAATGATGAACAAGGATTAATACGGCACAAATCTGACGAGTTGATCCTCTAATGTTTTAGGGGGAACAAGGCCTACTTGAAATAACGAATATTCAAATCTAAAAGAAGTTTATTCATTTTACCTTATGCATCTCCTATAGGCCTCATCAGTTCTGCTGGAAAAGCAGAAAAATAAACCTGGATAGCTGTTTATTACCTTTTACATTAACTAAAGAGTAGGCTATTTAGTCTCAGTTCATATATATCTACCGTAGTAATTATTGGTTACAGTAGGTTTATGAGACATTAGACACTGTAAAGTATAGCCTTGATAATCAAAGTATTGACATGTCCATCACTGGACTGCATGTGAAATGTAATGTGTTATAATATTTTAATTCATATACGTGTCCTGTCCAATGTCTTTACAGCCTACTATTGGCAAATGAGAGAAACACAATCATTGAATAATAACATAACATAGCCCCCCAATCATCGTCAAATCTGTCATTTAGTCACCATGTATAATTTTTTCAGCAGGTATACTGTCCCCAGGAGATGCACAATAACACCACTCTCAAGTCCACAGCAGTGAAAAATGTGTAATGGAAAGGAGAACGCCTAACAAACAGACACAAATAAAGAGAAGGTTGTTTTTTTTATTACAAATACATAAACAAATTAAGCCTATCATATTGTACCTACTGTATCCTAAATGATTGAAGCGCAGACAAAAATTGGCAGGAGAATAAAATTCAGCAAAACATTTTAAAAAATGTGTCTCAATCAGGAAAAAAGTCGAAGATTTTCCTCTCTCCAATGCGTAGGTGTATTTGCGCTCCTCGATATACTTCTACCTTTAGTTTTACTTCTATATAAAACCCGGGGATTCATTTGTTGTCGATAATCTGGAGGCAGTGACGAATCGGATGGCGATTGGACATCCTCGTTTTTAACCCACCCTTCATAATTTCACGGGAGTGCGCCTGTGCTCTTAAACACAGCAACACCGGCAGCCGCCTCCATGAGCACAGTCACAGCACCGCGCACTTTTACATACCGATTCATACAAACAGTGATTACAGAAATAACAAAAACAAGGACGAGGTTGTTTTGATAACTGAAAGTCGTGCGAGGGTAAAATGGACTTCTGATTATTGCTTGCAATTCTAAGGACTTACTTTTTTCAGCATTTAAATGCAAACGCTTTTGCTTTAGATCGGTGTGCTTATTACGCATGTGCTCTGAGCACAAATAATAGGTTTGGTTGTCTTTTGATCAGACATTTTTTTCTTTTTAAATAGCTTACTTTCTTCTCTAAAATTGGCTCCTGTACAAACAGCCGCGTTGGATCCCTCGGCATATTGCGAGACTCCGGTATACAATCCGGATCTCTGCCCAAACATGATAGCAGCCCAGGCAAAGTTGGTGTATCACCTTAACAAATATTACCAAGAGAAATGCCAATCTCGAAAAGCGGCAATCTCCAAGACCATCCGGGAGGTATGCAAGGTGGTATCGGATGTCCTGAAGGAGGTGGAGGTGCAGGAGCCCCGCTTTATCAGCTCACTGAACGAGATGGACAATCGCTTTGAGGGGCTGGAGGTCATATCACCGACCGAGTTCGAGGTGGTGCTCTATCTAAATCAGATGGGGGTATTCAACTTCGTTGACGACGGCTCTCTTCCAGGTTGCGCCGTGCTCAAGCTCAGTGATGGCCGCAAGAGAAGCATGTCTCTTTGGGTCGAATTCATCACAGCCTCCGGTTACCTCTCGGCTCGCAAGATCCGTTCTAGATTTCAAACACTGGTGGCACAGGCGGTGGATAAGTGCAGCTGCAGAGATGTTATCAAAATGGTCGCTGACACGAGCGAGGTGAAGTTACGCATAAGAGATAGATACATTGTGCAAATCACCCCGGCTTTCAAATGTACCGGGATATGGCCACGAAGCGCAGCGCACTGGCCTCTCCCTCACATCCCTTGGCCGGGACCTAACAGGGTGGCAGAAGTGAAAGCCGAGGGTTTCAACCTTTTATCTAAAGAGTGCTACTCGTTAAATGGCAAACAGAGTTCAGCAGAGAGCGACGCATGGGTCTTGCAATTCGGTGAGGCCGAAAATCGCCTCCTTTTAGGAGGATGCAGGAAGAAATGTCTGTCAGTCCTTAAAACATTACGCGACCGTCACCTTGAACTGCCAGGAACTCCCCTGAACAACTATCACATGAAATCTTTGGTTTCATACGAGTGTGAAAAACATCCAAGGGAGTCTGATTGGGATGAGAACTGCCTTGGGGATCGCTTGAACGGAATTCTATTGCAGCTAATTTCGTGTTTGCAGTGCAGGAGGTGTCCCCATTATTTTCTGCCCAATTTAGACCTATTTCAAGGAAAACCTCATTCGTCCCTTGAGAACGCAGCCAAACAGACTTGGCGATTGGCGAGAGAAATTCTGACCAACCCCAAAAGTTTGGAGAAACTCTGAGGTAAAATGTGTGTGTTGGTGCACCGGGTCTTACATATGGTGGTTCAGAGGCCTATTGATGCTAATCAAGGACTAGGCCTAAATGGACAGAAGTTATCACAGCAGTTTGATAACGGTCTCGTAAAATGTGACTATCCTCCGTTGATGAAGATACAAAATCCTACTCTAAGATCCTTGTTATGACACTTAGTCAAAATTATCCTTAACTTCTATTCTGTGATGTCATTATTTTGGAGCAAATTGTACCATCAATCAAATGTTAGGGTTACCTGTCAGTGTTTATATTTCTTACTGCCTAAATCTTTTATTTGCTTAAATGCTTTAAAATAAAGCCCTGACAAAAGCCTTGACAAAACAACTGTACATTTTATACTGTAAATACATTCATATATTGTGATTCCAGTGGTCTGAATGTTGTACTGTGACACGTAAATAGGAGTTCAATTCCACCTGTTTAAGTATACGCCTGAACTTTTTTATCTGGTAGAAAATATATTAATTTAGACTTGCATCCGTGATTCATCTGTTGTCAATGGAAATTTTCTAATTTTGAGAGTTTACATTTTGATGGTAGTATTTGTTACATTTAAAACATTCCATAAACATAGCATACTTGAAATTCTTATTTAAAGTATAGGCCTACTCGATCATTTTTGTTTGTACCTTGCTTACGTGATAAAAAAAAGAAAAGAAAATAAGAACATATATATATATATATATATATATATATATATATATATATATATATATATATATATATACAGTCTAATTGAAAAATGCACTTGAAATACACTGGATTATTACATTTGTGATCTGATTTATTTTATTTTATAAGTGTCTCTGAGTTAATTTAAAAAGTTAATAAAAACTAGCTGTTATATTTGTGTCCCAATATGACTCGTGAAATGTATAACCTGTTTTACGCTTAGGCGATGTCGGATTATCTTGGGCAATTCACAACGCACTGGACACAATATGGATAAAGCATTTAATACATCTGAAATTATATCTACAGGCCTTCACGTCAATTATTGTTCATGTACTACCCCCTTATACAAGTCAAATAACGTGCATACATAATAACAACTGAGTAAATCATACTTTGATAATGCTGTTGATTATTACTGATTGTTATTATTAGTATTATTATTAGTATTATTTTGCTATAATATATTAATATATCAGTAGGACGCATGTGTAAACAAGGTGATGATTCTCAAATGGCATGGGGTTGCGCATAGCTTACAGTAAACACATTATCTGCTACTTAATCGAGTACTAAATCAGGTTCAGATAATACAATGTCATTACCCCAATGCCATACATAAGCCTGACATTTTATTAGACACGTATTTGTAATAGCAAGGGATGTAGGTAAACATTATTATGCTTATAGATCTACAATGAAAACATCTCCTAAGGGTTCAACAAAAGTAACGCATGCATAGTTTACACGGATGGTCTCATTTTTATGAGTTTCGAAGTATCGAATACATGTATCAAATGTTGTGCAGTCCAAGGTCAAAGAAGTACAGTATAGGTGATGCGCGCTTAGGCCTAATGCTTGTGATTATATATTTGGGATTCAAAATTGCACGACGTTCCAGTGATCTCCTAATGTATTAATTGTTCACATAAACCTGAATGTGCCTTTTGTCTGTAAATCACATTCACAAAAATAAAGTAAGTAACAGGTCTATTAGCGATAATTGATTGCAAGCATGCGTCAAATAAGGAATTTTTGAGCAAAAGCGATATTAATCAACCATCTACAAGAAAGGGAAATGGGAATTTATTAGACTTACCTTAGAGTCAATCGTTTTGAAGGCGAGGTCATCCTCATCTACTTCAAAATAGATTTCAGTCGTCGTGATGGAGAGCGTCCCTCGCGCCACTATTACCGGGGCAACAAGCTGGGCTGGGGTGCTAAGGACCACAGGGCCTGCAAAATACAACAAAATACGGGATATTAATGCATGCTTGACAAATCCAACACTAAAAACTGATTCGTTTGATTTTTTTTGCCAATGATTATGAAATATGTTCCCTAAAAAGATTATAGCCAATGTTAAACATATAGAATTACTGAAAGCAAACATGATTCCTGTCTGATGCATACTGAAATTGTCCAGTTTAGGTTATTGGCCTATACCTACTGTATTTTTTAATTAGCATTACCCTAAATGTTGCGCTCCTCTTAAGAATAAAGAAGTGAAATATGGCTCAGTGGTGCCACTTCAAGTCTAAAATCGAGATGATATATGGACATAATTCTAAGGTAAGGCCTGCGTAATACACCAATATTTCACAACATGATTATCATTATATTATTAGTCCTAACAATAATTAAATAAACTAACTGGGGGGTATGGAAGACCACTTAAGTAATACATGTGTATAACATCTAAAACTAAATTTCGTTCATTATTTACTATGGCTTATTGACCCAAGTCAGCTGATTGTGATCACATGCGATCTCTCTTTCTGTCTCCACCCCTCTTCCTACCCATTTGCCTCTTCTCTCTCCATCCTCCATGTTCTATTTGGATCAGTGTCGCTGAAGCCCACGGTTACAGTGATTTGCCTCTAGCTCAAATGAAAGCTCTTGAAATTGGGATATTTATCGATCCTCTGAACTCCAAAGCGCCACTTTAATGTCTCATCAATCTTAATCTAGGTTCCTCAGGCAATTATGTCCGATACTGTTGCAAGATTACAAGTGGATTTTGGTTTCAATTCCCAAAGCGTTCCCTATTGTGCTTGCAGATCGCTCTCAGGAACAGTCAAATCGGCTTTCCCTGCTCTTTTACTCAGCGCTGGCTGCATTAATGTGATCTTATCTGCTGACAGTATCACCGCTTAACTTGTGGTTTACAAGCTTTATATGGAGAGTAAAAATGCAATAACCTGGGTCTGTTTTTGCATTGCGTTCAATAAAATTCGAGTTTATTGGCATAACATGATGACCTACTGATGGCCTAAGTGAATTAATCAAAACACAAATGCAAAAAGCATTTTGTAGTAGTCTTTCCATGTGAAAAATAATAATAATAATAATAATAATAATAATTATTATTATTATTATTATTATTATTACTATTACTATTACTATTACTATTACTATTACTATTACTATTATTGTTATTTATATTGTTATACCATTTCTAATGATACCTAAACCTATATACTCCCATTTTTGAGAAAGGTCAATTTACAAATACAGCCGACTTTTCGGTGAACAATGAAATCATAGACTATAAGCCGACGTTTTAGCAATTACAAATTGTTTTGCTATAATGTGCCTGTGCTCAATGCTGTTGCAAGAGATAGGATGTAGGGTTGGTCTAGGCTATCTGCTACATGTCCATTGGAAACCCTCAATTACAAGCCCCCTCCTAGAAACAATAACAGGTTTCAGGGGTACAGAACCAATTGTGCTGTGGCCTGGAGAGACACTAGTATAGAGAAAGACAACACAACATTAATCCACTGCATCCACCACGCAGAGGGAGAGGATTAGGTTGTAATCCCTTTAGGGATCTTTCCACAATTAGGATATAACATTAAAATGTTTACATTTAAAGTTTTCAGACAGTTATCCCATAGCTCTTTCTTCATACATTTTCCAGGTTATTCATATTAACATATTCATGTGATTATTATTATCAGTAAAAATAATAATAATAATGATGGGGAAACTATTATGAGTACGCACACACACGTTGGATAATGTCTAAGATGACCAACTATCTGGTCATCTTAGACATTAGACATCTTAGACTGTCTACTTTACTAATGTATCTCTTAACAGAAACAGTCAACTATTGCATGCTAATTTCCTAAAATAGGGGGCTGTTATATTTACATTCTTTGTTTACTCTCTTGTCTATGATGCTGGTAAACTACTAAACAGGCCTTCTTGCTTGAAGATACTGTAGCAACAGGGCTGTCAGTGCCACACTGATACACAGAGGTGTTCAGGGATAATTTCATGAGTAGAATTATAGCACTCATTCTTTCACTAATTTCAATGCAGTTTTCTTTCTTTCAATTAATGCAAAAGATAAACTTGTTGTCATTTAAGCAGAAAAGAGTGTATAATGTGAGACAACAGCTATGTACAGTATATAAGATAACAGTTATCTTGTTAGGGTTATTTTCTGTATTTAATACTATGCTTATGAATAGTGTAGCCTACATAGAGTAAGGGAGATATATTATACCATTCACATTGGTGTTTGACATGCTGTTAAGTATCTTTTGTCCCCTCCCTCTTTTACCACTGGGTGGAACAGCAAGTTCATCCAACTTGTTATTTCTAAGAACCTCACAAACAGACTGAACACAGGAGATGAGTCTTTTACAATGTATGTTAGTTTTTTCTTTTTTCTTGATATTGTTCCTGCTGTTCTTTCCCAATCTTATTTTGATACAATGATCTGTAATCATAAACATACTGTACCCTTTTTTGCATGACAATGCCCTCTTGAAAGAGCAAATACAAGTGTGGCAGTAAAACAGAAACCCACAATGACTTGATTGTGTTAACAAGTTTGAATTAATGTACAGACTACAGTACCAGCTTGTCATTCACATTGGCCCCATCAAATGGTCTGTCAAAGGATAATATCCCAACAAAACAAACACTATCTAAACAAACTGCCCTTCTTTGTCATAAGAAACACTAAATGAGCCTCAGACTCCTCTCTCTTCTCTCCTGCGCTCATCTCTCATTTCCCTGCCGTATTTTGGTTACAGATGAGTAGACAAAAGGACCCATTTGATGCCAGTAAAAGCACATACGGCATTCCCAATGTTTGTGGGGGAGCAAAACTAATCATGGGTTTGGTAACCACAACTTGCTGGGCCGAGAGCAAGCCCCTCCCCTTTGGCAGCAGGCATTGACGCGACGGTTGGCAGGAGGAGCTGTGTTGTTGACAGATATCTAGTCCTAGATCTCTTATTAAGGTTGGTCATGACATAGATTAGATATAGAGCAAGCACAGACAGCACATCCTGGTCACAGCACTACTCCATAGTTACTCTGAGATAGGGTTCCCCTACTGGCGAAAACATGAACATACCTAGCATATTTTACCATGATGCAACATTAGCTTTTTTTCAATGGTTTTGAACAATTATTTCATCACAATAGCAGCCACAACATGTTGTTTCCTCTTGAGCTTGTTCCACAAGCCAGTCATTGATTTTAAGCAGAAGGCAGCCTAAATCTTGTGTCAGTGTTTTTAGCCCTGACCATACAGTACTTGGGCAGAGCAGAGCTCATCTGGTCTCACAGAGACAGTGAGAGGGTGGGACTGTGACATCGACAGAGCCCTTGGCAGCCTGCTTGCCCAGGGAATAGGGAGATGTCAGTCCTCTCCCCTGGGACCCATCTATGTGTTCAGACAGAGGCCATCTCTGCTCGTCTGTGCCCTGCTTCATGTCATCCTGAACATTGTCAACAAAGACACGCATAATTAATGTAGATATTGTCATAGGAGCAAAGATACAAAGACACATGTGCTTACATGACAACATGGTGATACATGAACTGTGATATAATCTATTGTCATAATTGCAACATACGAGTAAGGTATATAGAAACAGCAGCAAAAAACATAAAACATATTTTATTCTTTTTTTGCTTTTTTTCAACACTGTCCACAACAGATCATTTTTTCTTTATCTCATAAAACAAATCTTAGAAAGTCTCACAATGACAGATGAGGAACTGCAACCAAAGTTTCCCCCACTCTATTTGCTGCTTCATAATCCTTGTGATTGGAACATAGTAAACGTTTCAGGAATTTATGAGGGCTGCCATGACTCACTATTGTATTCCAGTAAAAATGTTGCATCAGGCATAAAACCCATGAGGGTCTCCTTTTATTTTAGGCACAAATTGTTTGCACTAGGCGCACGTAATGTGACCGTTGAAAAGGAACTCTTGATCTATATTCACAATGCAAGTGAACTCTGGCTAACATACCCCTCGAAGACCATGGCAATTACATCTAAGGCAGCACAATTCTGACTTGATAGTTTGGCACAGATAGATGCCATAAAACTATGAGGGGGGTTTGGACAACACTGCTTTTGGCATTCAGGTACAGTACACTACTGACTGGACCATGTCAGACCAATAAGCTATTTAAACAAACCTGAGATATTGGATAAAAATAACTAACAGATCATTGCACTTTTTAATGATGATAATAAATCTAAGGTTTAACATTAAACTGCCCTTGCCTGAGCGGGTGCGGACCTATTAATCTGTTAATGAAGGTTTGGTGTGGAGGGAGTGAACACTAGTAAGTTTAATTGCAGGATTATTAATCAGATGTCAGTGTTAGGCTACCTTCATATACATGTAGTAGTATTCACACTCAAGAACAGATGGAAAATAAACTTTTCACAGTAGCCTTGCCAACTGTACAGTACAAACTTTTCCTGCCAGCCAAAGTTCTGTTAAAATGCCTCAAAGTTAAGTTTAAATGTAATAATTTAAGCATTTGATTTATTGTCTCCATATTCAGACATCATGTCATGGAGTAGCTTGTATTAACAAAGCCTTCGTCATTGAAATAGGCACGGCTGAGTGTGCATGATCTATTGAAATAATGTCTACACACCAAATGAGTAACAAATGTGCATTAACTAATTATGATCAATCAAGTTCCATCTTCTTTTTTTACATGAGGGAGGGTGATTTGAAATACATATGTCACTCACAATTTTCTTTCCCTTTAATAATTTCTACCCTTTTTTTCTACCCTTTTTAAAGAATAGGATCAAGGCATTAAGGATGGTTAATAGATTGGTTTGGTCGGGTTAGATGAAATACACAGTTTTATGTTAGTTTAATCATTGATTGCCGGCCAAATTTTGAATCTAAATTGTGACATTTTCAGATTAATCATCCTTCCGGTGTTAGTTTAACTTGGAATGAGAAGACTTGTCTCTGGATATAAACACACAAGGAAGGAACCGGACTGAAGAAATCCAAAACAAAACAAAGACGACAAAATGTATCAAACAGGAACAACAGCCAAAGTTATACCTGGGGGGTACCTTGGAAACACTGTCCAAAACAATTCAGCTTGCCAAAAACAAATTGTAACCACGTACTATATTGTGCCGTAGACATCAATAAAATATTTTTGGCCAGTTGTCAACCTTTCAAAGTGAGATATTTTGGGGATAAAGGTGTCCGAGTCATTATTTGCCCAATTTAGATAATGGTCCTGAGCCTGAATACTCTATTTCTTGGAGATTACCAATCCTTTTGAAGAGTTCTGAGAGCATTATCATGGTATGTTATGCATGCCAAAATTAATGAATGCTTGTCTCTAGATATCAGTCAGCTTATTGACCTTTAAGTCAAACTCAAGATAACATGGAACAAGGACATAAAAGAGAATACATACACTTCTCAATGCATTAGTGCTTCATACAGTAGTTACTATGCTGTGGCTGCGGTGTGTGTGTGTGTGTGTGTGTGTGTCACCATCAATTTGAATCTACCTGTGATTAAATAAATGTGAATGAATTGAATTAAGTCAATACAATGTATGTCAAAAAAATTAATGTATTGACATTAACCTCCTCTATCCTTTGCATTCTCCCTTGAGATGAGGCAGGATAAAAGGCCAAAATGTACCTGGGGGTTAGGGAGAACACAACCTAGTTAGGGTGAGAGGTCAGATAGTGTATATGGAGGAGGTGAGAGATGCTTGGAGGCGCTTGTGTGTAGTGTTCACTCACCAGCCAGGTTGTCAATCTCCTTCTCCTGCAGTAGACTGATGGTGTCATCATCCCCCTCCAGCATCAGCTCCATCTCAGGGTTCTGGCTGGCCACCGCCTGGCTGCGGAAGGCTTTCTTAGACTTGAACACCTTATCCTCCTCTGTGCCTGAAACAGTGAATGAATGCAGAGAGAGGGAACAATCAGACATCTAAATACCGCTCTATTGAACCTCAAAGATCAAACTGTCATAAGATGGTGAAGATAAAGACTTCCAAGTGTCACACCAGTGCAGACAAAGGGGGAAACTAGTTTTGATAGTTTCATAATATGCATACCTATCTGCCATATCTATCTGCATGTATGAATTGATACAAGCAGAGGTAGTCATATTGTACATTAAATTAGAGTATTTATTATTATTATTATTATTATTATTAATAATAATAATAATAATAATAATAATAATAATAATAATAATAATAATACATTTTATTTGTAAAGCACTTTTTATTTGATCATTCATTGAGTGCATTTAAAAACAATGCACTATAAATAACTAAGAAGACTACAGGAAGGGTCTGAAGAGGTGAGTTTTTAGTCCTGTTTTGAAAGAGAGCATCTGGGCTGTCTTAAGGTCCTTTGGAAGCTCATTCCAGAGGCGAGGGGCGGCATTGCCGAAAGCTCAGTCACCAATTGAGCACAGCTTAGTCCTAGGCACATGGAGTTGGAGTCTGTTGCCGGACCTAAAACTGCGGGATGAGGTGAGGGGTTGTATAGGATCCTTCAGGTATGGGGGAGTGGTTCCATGGATACACTTGAAGGTCAGCAGCAATATTTTGTAATCTATTCTGTAGTTGATTAGGAGCCAGTGCAGGGACTTCAAAACAGGGGTGATATGTTTTCGCACTCTTATCAGAATCCGAGCAGCACTGTTGTGGATGTATTGGAGCTTCTGCAGACTCTTGCTGGGGATACCTTAAACAGTGTGTGAAAGTAATCCAGCCTTGAGGAGATAAATGCGCAGATGAGCTTCTCTGCATCAGGCTGTATGAGGGTTGGACTGAGTTTTGAAATGTTATTCAGGTGTAAGAAAGAGGCTTTACAGATGTTTGATGATTTACAGATGTTTGATGTGGATGTCAAACACCAGGAAAGAGTCAAATTTATGCCAAGGTTGAAGGCTTGAGCAAAGAGAGGTTTTGACCAGCGATGGAGAGGTGGGTTATGTTAGAATGCTGGACCTTGTGGGGAGTGCCTACAAGTAGGGCATCAGTTTTGTTGCTATTGTAGACAGTTGACTGTCATCCAGGCCTTTATCTCCTCAAGGCAGGTGTTGAGGCATGCAGTGGCGGCAGAAGGATTTGGGGCTGTTATAAATTTGAGCGTCATCCGCATAACAGTAGAAGTAAATTCTGGACCTGTGGATCACATGGCCGAGTGGAAGCAGGTAGAGGATGGGCCCTAGGATTGATCCTTGTAGGACACCACAGGAGACCAGTGGGGCAGTGACCTGCACTCTCCTAGGGCAACATATTCTGACCTTTCAATAAGATAGGAATGAAACCAGTTTAGAGCTGTCCCTGAGAGACCGATGGTTGTCCTGAGGCGCTCTAGGTGAATTGAGTGGGCGATGGTTAAATCCAGATATAAATATAATAACTATTCATGTCAGAAGCCATAGTAGACATATAAACACACCGAATACATTTTCAATAGCTAAACAGCTGAGTTATTTCTGCCTTTGTTTTAAGACAAGGCCAACAAATGAAACAACATCTGATACTCGAAGACCTGCAACAGAGTGTTGGGAATATCTTGTCAGCTCATAGTCCATTAGAGATATTGACAGCTGCTTTCAGAGCTCTGACAAGAATGAGATTGAACAGACAATACAATTAAGATACTGCATACACCACCAAAGCTTATTATATGGTCATAGTAGAACAGCACATCATTCTAAAGGCTGAGTCCATACATCTTGCAAACAAAGAGGACTCAAAATGCATTTATCAACTTAATTAGCCTAACTCCAAGACAGCCTGCCACACATGACTGCTCACAGACGTCTATGTGGATTTGTCTTTTTTAAGGTCATATTGTATCTGTGAGAAACTAGAACAGAAACTCTGTGTGTAAGAAAAGCAGAACACATTTCAAGAAATGGGAGGTGGCTGACACTCTTCTGACATGATTCCTTTCAGCGCAGTTCTTAATACCCCTTTCCCTCCCCTGAAATACATGTACCTTTTCTTGAAGAGGTCACATTTGACTGTTGTCAACACTGCTACTGTGAAAAAAGTCTGCTTCCTGCTCTGTCTCATATCTGGAGCACTTTCATCAGATGGAGGGAAGAAGTCTGAGTGTTTCGGAAATGAATTCTGTGTAGCGTTAAAGGCAAAAGCCAGCCAGCGGTCACAGATCAAAGTGAAATGAGTGAAACTTAAAACTGTAATTCTGTAAACCATCATTTCACTCTGGGTAAATGAGGGAAAGTTGAGCAGAAGAGCTGACATTCTGATTGGCAAGATGGAGCAGAGGACCACAGTGGGAACCAGACTAAATAAACCATGCTGATTTCTACAGGCAAATTACCAACATCAATAAGAGAGAGAGAGAGGAAAATCAGCCAAGCAAACCACTTTGTCCACGATGCAATTTAGTTATCACAGAGAAGAAATACGGTTATAAATAATCAGAAATAAAGAAATACGACATGGGGAGAGAAAATGTGCTGACAAGAAGAGCCATCCTTTCATGAATGATAGCCCCTTGACTCAGAGATGTTGAATCAAAGCACAGCCGTGAAATAGATTGCCATTTGTCAACATTAAGGACTGGAAGCGCAGAGGTGTCAAGACAGCCTCATTACAAAGCTCTTAAATCGTCCACCTTGCCCCTCTTAAGACACAAATCAAGAAAAAAAAATTACATTGGGCCACTTCAGATCTACCATCATTCATGTCTGTGTGACCTAAAAAGAAGAACTACAGTAGACAATGCACCCTGTAGCATAGATCGAGACAACACACAGCCACAACCTGCTTCAGGGTTAACCAATGCAGCGCTCTCTAGCCTACACAAACAGCAGTCACCATGACCATGAATCAACTGGGCTAAACTGTTGTCTGAAAGTCAATAGAGAATGTGTGAATTGTATTTTTCTTTTTTCTGTAAAAACTACCATATCCAAGTAATTCAAAATAGAATACAGCTGCACATATAATTTGTTATTATGTTTAAAGTGAGGAACAGCTATGAACAGGTAGACCAAATTTCCACAATGGTGACATTTTCCTCAGAGTCTGAGGGTGATGAAATAAAGTGGATGTATGCTTTAATGAGAAAGTTACAGCTTTGGTCAAATAAACTTTACATGCTCAGAGAAGGGCCCCCAAACTGGAAATATGTCAGTGTTCAGTAGTTTTACTGTTCAATACTGTTCCATTTTTTACTGTTCCATGTTATACACACACATTATATTTATATATATATATATATATATATATATATATATATATATATATATATATATATATATATATATATATATATATATATATATAATATACATATATTGCAAGAGCTCTGGGGAATTTTGTGGCATGGGCCTTTCATTTTTATAGCCTCAGTAGAGTCAGTGAGCATGTGTTTCTTGAGGTCTCCTAAGTATAACACACCCCCACCACTCCTTAAAAAGAAAATATATGACATGATGTTTTACTTAGCGTAGACTGTGCTCTATGTGCATTTCCCTTAAGAGGAATAAGGCTGATCACAAATATACTTTAGAGTAATTCAATATATACATCTATAAATAAAAGACGACTACTACTTTCAGTTACTGTGTCGCTTTTTGAAGAACATACAGTACATACATCACAAGAACAAGATCATATAAAATGAGAACACAAGTCTTGCAAAAGAGAAAACATGAATCTCTCATTGATCTTTTGGGAACCCCATAAAAATGCCTCTGGGTTCTGTGGTCATCCACCAGGCACTGTGGACCTGATGGCAACCATTTTGGAGAGAACTTTTACTCCTATGCTTGAATGCTACAAACAGAAATCCTGCCCCAACAAATAAAATCGGAGGCAGATGCAAAGCTTTTGCCTTAATATTGGACTGTACCGCCTGAGCAGCAAAGGCTCATTCGCCTTCAAATCCTTCCTCTCTCTCCCCATAGCTTTAACAGTTAATCTCAGTTTCCAGATGGGTAAAAGGTTTCAAGTTTGTCAGATAGTAGGCTACAGATGACTTTATATGCTGTAAGTAGGCTATAGATGACTTTGCTGCATCCCTAACTCAATCCGTACTTGCGTTGGTAATGGCTCTATGCTTTTTTGCCGAACTATAAAATTATGTATGGTAATTAGAAGGCGTAACACTGTATTGATGCAGTGTTTCATACAGCCCCCTCTTCTGTTTCCCAGACTTTATCTGTCCCAGATCCTGCTTCTGCCCTCCTACGCACCCTCTCCATGGGATCCACATTCCACACAGATAGAAAAAAGCCCAGTCTGTTCATCCATAGGCTTTGGTAGCCTTGACGTAGGGGAGGTGCAACTCTGCCCCCTGCCTCATTACTTTTATTTGCTTTACACTCACAGATTAAATAAGGGGAAAAAACTGACAGCTTCATATTTCCTGTGATGTAACCCATCCATCTATGCAACGTGGAGTTTGTGAATGTTTAGTAAACATTACAACTTTGATGTAGGCAGGTTTATACAGTGCAGGCTCCCTCTGAAAGTAATCTTTATTTAAAATCCTGGCTGTGTCTACTGTGTTGCCGGAGGTCCAAAACAACCTCATCTCCACTGTTTCTAAACCCACTAACAGGAGCATCTTATATTCCCCACATCTGGAGCTCAACAATGGGGCTAGATGCTCTTTAGCTATATGTTAGTAGTACCTTTATTCAAAGTAGACATTGTACTGAGTATTTATTTGAAAGTATGGAAAAGATTTACGCCTTTTAAAAGCTCTTTCAAGGTCAATAAACACCCAATGGTTTCATTCTAAATTAATGTTATTATCATTTAAAATATAATAAACCAGGAAATAGCTAGGATATTATATTGCACAGTGGCTAGTTGTGATGGGCTGTGCTCTCCGGTTGTAATGAGCTATAAAGATCGCTGTCCACAGGAGCGTCCCAGAGTGCAGCAGGTCAGAGAGGAACTGCTCACCTGAAATGAGACAGCAAGGACACCCAGAGGTAAAACAGCCTGTTAAACACTTGGATCAATATTAACGTGACTTCCATTTCATGCTTGCCCAATTCCAATCAGCTAACAATATAGTCTGATAGTGGGCCATGCCTCCCTGTAACAGGATAGGTTATTACGGGCAAAGGGCAGAAACAGAATGCGCTCGCTATGCTGTCAATGCTGCTAATAGACAGAGAGGCAGGGTTTAAACACACACACACACACACACACACACACACACCCTCACACACACACAGAAAAGTGAAATAACTCACATTCAAGAAAGTCTTGAAGACCTACATGACAAATCAAAAAAAATAATATAATGGTTTACACTACAGGCATTGCATTCATTTTCCCCAAGTGAATTGGTAAGACTGACATTTACTACAAACAGAGCAGTGGGTATGTCTCTTTAAATCTTATTGAAGTCTATACTTTGCAGCAAATTCATTCTTTTTCAACTGGGTGCCTAAGTCTATATTGTTATATCCTGCTGTCAAACCAGGAACTGTGGAGTAATCTCTGGACGACCCACTGTTCCTCCTCATAGGAACTCTGAGAGTGCAACATTCTCAGGCCTAGCTAATGACTCTCTAGAGCCGACTCAAACAGGCCTTGTTGTTTCCCACTTAAATGAGTATATACTGTGGCTGTCTCACAATCCATTGAGTGTCATAAGTTCTACAGAGTCCCTGTCAAATCAAAGGAAACAAAGTTTGGAAACTGAGACTAATAAATACAGTATACAGCCTTTGACCTCCTACACTAGAGTTATCTGCTAATGACAGGTCTTATCTTTAAAATCATACCTCATCTAAATTAGAAGTGAACAGATGTAAAGAAAAAAACTTTCAAGGTAAGTTTGAGACTCCCACAACTGTCATTGCCACTGAAACATTTGAAGCATAAAAAAATAAGAACAAAACACCTCCCTCTTTGCATCCATCCACATGAAAGGCTGCCAGAATAACCCAGAGGTGCCCCTCACCTCAAGACTAACACCAGACCACAGGCAATCCCTTTCACATGACAAGCTTATGCATTATTCCACTCATTAGAACCACCAAGAGACACCTAAACTTCAACAAGTCCTCAATCAACCACATTGAGACACCAGTGACAATCCATGGAGACACAGAGATCACCTACAGGACATAGAAAAAAAATACAGACAAACAATGTAGTATAAGTGTGTTATTTTCTCCAGACATTTCTTTTTTGGTCCACGGCAGCTCAAAAAAGCATCAGCTGCCTTGACAACTACCAATAGAGCTTGATGGTTAAAAGGGACTACAGGAAAATAAGAACCAGATGGTGTGATTATTGTGTGTGTGCCATGTACATTGGCCACTTGCAGCTCAGAGAGCAGCTGGTGTATGTGTGTTATCTCCAGTGCTGCCCAGTACACTGCCATGGCCATGACACAGAGCTGCAAGCAGCCAGATGACATCTTGAACCCAACCAACGGTCAGCTTCACCATCCCATGCCCAAGACACTGAGAGACACACATCCTGGCCCATCATGCCAACACCTGGCATATGATACACAATAAGCAGAAGTGTTATTCTATCCCCATTCAGTCAAATATAATGGCTCCCAATTTGTAAAGAAAAATGGGAAATTACATGATTTAATAGCATCACAAAGATTAACATCACTGGGTATGTTTTATAGTTTGATATGGAAAAAGTTAAATTTTTCCTAAACATCTTGGGATATTAACTTTAAGAGAAGGAGATGATTTATTTCTAGCGTTTTGAAATGAATAAATGTGCCCTTGTTTCTTTAATACATCTGCTCTGCTATTTAATTACAGCCAGAAGTAAAGAGTCCAGAGTGTTTAATAGTATTGAACCGCTTCCCTTTAAAAGGCGGTGTTGCATGACATAGAGCAAAATTGACAGAGTGCAGTGGGGAACACTACGAGATCATCTGGGCCAATGAGGGAAAGTTACAGACAAAGAGCAAAAGAGTGAAATGAGTGATGCAATTTTCTCTCAACTATGTGTGGTGGGGGAAATAAAAAAAAGTGCAATAAAACTGACGTGCCATGTTCAATTGACAGGGCCCATAAATATTGTACCTATTAAAATGACAATGAACTTCTCTCAGCCAGGCACCGCCCACATAAGGTCTGCATTGATTTTACTACCATGCTGCTTATATGTACACATAACTATAAGGCTCTAGTCTCAACATTGATACCCTCTATGTACCTCATATATTTACAATAATGATGGCCGTGACCAAGTGAGGAGCACAGTTAGTTGTCAGAAGTCATACAGCATTATGAATGACATGACTGTGTGTCACAACAAGGAGCAACTACTGTCATGTGTGATACTGATTAAAATTGATCAGATTCCAAAGTGAAATGGACCATATATACTAACCACAGTCCTCCAGTGACTTGCAAGGGATGTCCAAATGGGTGGAGCCAAAGGCATTCCTGACAAATCTCCGCCTCCTGCGCAGGTCATCCTCCCAGTAGTCCAGACGCCAAAAGTCGTGCAGCTGACTGTGAGAAGACAGGACAGCCAGGTTAGACAGCACATACCCCTCACTGATGACCTGATTAAGCAGCTACAGCCATATCACAGGAGAGAATTTAAAGGAGAAAAGCCCCCACAGATAACAGACTTATTAGGCAGGCTAGTGACATGCTGTAAGGAAGCCCAGTGCTGCATCTTCACATGAAGGCCAAAGCTCCAGAGCAGCAGAGCAGCAGTAGCACAACCACCAGGAGCAGCCGCAGCCAACATTGCACACATAAATCACAGGCACTCCCATTAACAAATACAGCATCAAATTACAAGTGTAAATGGCGCAGCTTGCCTCATTTTTTACAATGTTTTTTAACAAGTCTTGTAAATCAAAGGTAGGACCCTCAATGCAGACAGCGTGGGGTTTAATGATCGGGAGGGTCTCAGGGCGGTTGAAGCCTGGGCCTATAAAACAACCCCCCCCCCCTGCATATGTGGAGCCATGATTAAAATAATGTGCTGAAATATTCATTGAAATGATTCCCAGAGCCCTGGAGCAACCCAACAGAAAATTGCATTTTTATTCATTATTAATAACAGAGAATTAGGGCTATAAAAAAGGGAGAGAAAGAAGAAAACAGCTCAGGCATGTGGTAACCATCTTTGTAAATGATTATTCCAACATTAGTGAGGACCTGGGATAATTTTATTGCTTGCAGCTAATGCAAACCATTAAGACCCAGGACTAGCATCAGGTTACTAAGTGCTGCTCTTTTCAAGTGTGCTCTGGCTGGAGATATTTCAAAGGCAGTGTGTTTCCATGAAAGGAAACTGCATAGCAAACCCCCCAGAAAAACTGCAACTGATTTACTCCAAACTGGGTTGAGAAACATGTAAAAATAGAGTCATGATTAAAGTAATTGGGGAACAGATGACAGTGTGGTAAGAGACAGTCTTTGGTCACATCAATAAGGCATGTGGTTAATCTATATTTCCAAGTGTGAGGAAATACTCTTTTTTCTTTTTCAACTTCAATTTAATCTTATAGATGTGAACATTTAAAAGGACCAAAGGGAATATAATTCCAAGAAATTAATCACCCAAGGAGAAACAGCGGTTTGATTTGACTGCTATTAATGTCTTAGATGAACGATAGGCATATTCAGAGAGCATGCTAAAGTCTGTATACAGTATATTTCCTATCCCAGTAACTGTATTTATGTCAAGGCCTGAAATACTGCCTTCACCTCCACAATCGCAAAGCCAATAACAACAGCAACAACTACAAGTCAGACAGCTAGACAGTCCCACAGCCCCCCACGGCTCTCTACAATGTATCTGCTACGAAATCCAAACACAGAATTGACTCTCTATGTACAGTAGGATAAAGTCCTTGGCTAGCTGCCACAGATTTCATTGTATGGTTTCTGCCCTGTTCTCTGCCATAATATTGAGGCCGTCTAAACAGATTAAAGTGTTACAAGGGGATCACATTACAAAAACTATCCCCTTGTTCTATGAATATAATGTCAGAAATCAAGAAGCTCAAGAGACTTAGCAGCGCTCTGACAGCGACGAGAGCTCAGTCTCCGTTAAGCATCAATCAAGAGCGAGAGAGAGAGAGAAAAAGCGTGTGTGAGAGAGTGTGTGTGTGTGGGTACACACACACACATGCATGTGTCTGAGTTGGATGCTAAAAGTATCATGAGTTGCTGTATGCAAAGTGTCACAAAATGCCTAGAGCTTGTCCCCTGTCAATCTCCCACAAAGCTTAGCTGAGAGAGAGAGAGAGAGGGGGGGGGGGGGGGGAACCCACGTAAATGATACTGTAAACGCAAGATTACACAGTGTGAAAAATGTAAATCCAGTGTAGGCAACTGGGAGATTACCGTTAAAGATTATAACCTCTAATTCTTACTACAAATAGGCTGCAATGCAGACACCAGTGGGGGAGGAATTCAATGCTTTGAAGATTTTCTCACAACAATATCAAACACACATGATGCATTCGATTTGGTCTGGTTGGTTAGGGATAATCATTTATGTACACCAACTTAAGTACAAGCCAAAATGTTTTCATTTTTATTTAATATGAATCAAATTCTCAACAAACCAACCCACAATTACAAAGATTGATTAACCAAGTCTTAGATGTCAACATTTTGATTTCTCTTCCCTCTATTTTCCCCCACGCATATGCTTTCACTTTCAAAGTGGTTTTCTAGCCATGGAGAGAGGGACCTGTGATACTCTAAACCGTGTGGTCAGCACCAGACCGGATTTGGACCATGCCAAGTGCTGTGATGAAGGAGCCTCGTCAGTGAGGGTGGTCTAGCCCTGGAGAGCTCAGGAGGAATGGGTTCCGAAGGGAGGTCCCCAGCTGGGGGCTACAGAGCTCACACACAAACTACTACAGTACACTACCCTTAAAGTGATGTCTGAGACGCCTTTTAGACGCCTTTTCCCAACACCAACACTCCATGGGAGGATTGAAGAGCAAGGTGAGGGGGACCAAAGAAAGCCCAGCCACAAAAACACTCATGTGTAACTGGAATTCCTCACAACTTTTTTAAGAGGAGTACATATTGAGTGGAGTGTGAGGGATAAAATACAATGCCAGATGCTGAATACTGGGAGAGAAGAGTGAGAGAGGTGCTAAAAAACAGTGACGTTCTCATACATAAATTCACTAAAATCCATCTAATAGAAAAATAGGAAAAGAAAGTTGTCTTTCTCTTATGATTCTCTAGCATATGTGGAAAGCTGCATTTCTGATTCCCGTTGTTGAATCTAATATGAGCATAAAAAGCCTAATTTCACACATGACCAACAAAAATGCTAAGGAAAAATAATGTCATGCTAGAAGAGATACAGTCACAGAACAACTTGAGGGGAATTACAAAGTCTGTTTGATATAAAAATAATATTTTGCAAATGTGGCAAGCATCAGCTATTACCCAATATTATATTGGTGTAAGGCTAATATCAGGCAAATAAAGAGAGAACCAAATACAGTAACTACTAGATGAATGTGGGAAATAACTGCTATAGAGATGTTACATACTGTACTGTACTGTAAAATATAAAGACCATTCTACAATGACAGTCGCCCAACATATCCAACAATTCACCAATGTAGATAATGCAGAGAAAGCCATTGACAAACCCCTCATCTCAACAGTATTCTGTAAGCCAGGCTAGCTCTTCCCCATTCTCCACACCAATTGTGTGTGGCTTCATGACAAGCATAAAGAATTGCTGAGGGCAAGCCTCCTAGAAACTGACAAAATGTATTAGTCCCGTCACCCATCCATCACCCAAATGGATTTCAGACTGCATTTTAAAAGCTAATTTTCCAGTGCTGATAACCAAAAGGAAACATGGACACCATTATTTACGGATCAGATTTTAGATTTCCTAAGTGCAGTACGATAAATGTGTTAAAATAGTTTCTTCTCCCCTCTTTCCACTGTGTATTTAAATCACATCTCTCCTGAGTGGTATGAGGCTTGGGGCTGTGGCAGTGTGAGATTTAACACCCCCAGTCCACAGGGAATGTGCTCTGTTTGTAAAAGGCAGTACAAATCTGACAGCCATGATTCAAAATAAAATGGTGAAGAAGGAAAATAAAGGGATTGATAACAATTTCATAGCAAAAATACAGTCTGTATTTAGGACAGCAAAAGTAGTTAGGAGGGCTCTGCAGTGATGTACTAGGCTTGTACTGGCACTGGGGAGAGCTATAATGGTGGAGTCATAGTGAGCATTAACCCTGTACTGGCACTGGGGAGAGCTGTAGTGGTGGAGTCATACTGGGGAAAGCTATAGTGGTGGAGTCATAATGGGGAGAGCTGTAGTGGTGGAGTCATAGTGAGCATTAACCCTGCTCTTATTGGTCCTGCACACAACATCCTATAGACCAATAAAGACCACACGGTAAAAAAGGAAACAATACTATTTCCTCACATTTTCCTAGATCTAATTCATAGTAGGGGAAGAGAGGGGCTGGGAGGGGAGGCTAACACTGGGCCACTGACAGGCCAACCCAGAGCTGCCGCCAGTTGATCACACATGCTTGTTTAAGAACTGAATTGCCTGTCAAACCCCGGCAACAATAACTACCTAACATAACACTCAAGACAGCAGCAAAGATGGAAAAAATATACGACTCTATCCGGCTTGTCAGGTTATTTTCACCTATTCTCACTCAAGATCTAAAGCCTGGCAGTTGTATACAATTCCCCATCATCAGGTCATATCTCCAAACAAAATAAAACAAACCATTACAAATGATCAAGTTGTCAAAGGCCCCAGTAAGCCTTTGTGAATACACAGCCAAAGCCTTAAACAAAATAGTAAATTGAAACATATTTTGTGAGGTCACTGTTTGATGGAGGACTCTTAGATCATTCAGTTAGACCAGCACAATAGATGTTTAGGCAACATCCTATTTGTCCTTACAGAGCAGACGTTTGTGAGTGAGTCAAGAGGAAGGAAAAGGAAAGAGAGATTCAATAAAACACCATTATATTCCCCTTAAATGCTTGCATTTGAGACACAAATGGGGGATGATTGTAATAAATACCTGTAATCTGTGACTAGTCTATTTAAAGGGGCAGGGGCTGGTTTTCATCAATGCCACACACACCCTGTGATGTTGGGGGTGTCCTGCCCTGTGTTCAGTGTGACTTTGACACAAAAAAACAGATCTCTTCACATACAAGACTTCCAGTTGTTTAGGAAAGACAGATGCTCAGGTGATGTTAAGAGATGAGGGGGTGTGGCCATGTACGTGCATCAAAGCTTACAGGCAAAGAGAAGAACTGACCTGAAGAAAGATGAATGTATGTGGCTTCATCTGCGTCCCATTAGACTTCCCAGCTCAGTATTCTCCCTGGTTGTGGAGACACTTTAGCATCCACCATGGGCAAATGAGAGTACCACAGCAGAAAACAGTGTATTATCTCATTAACATCATTGATGTGATCATATCGCCCTCTCCTCAAATGGGGCTTATCCTTTGTGGAGATTTCAACCACCTGCCTATCAAGATGTTGACAAACATCCCATCCAGATATGAAGCAGGTGGTCAAAGAGAAGACCTGTGGGGATTCCATCCTTGATCTGATCATAACCAACCTCAAGAGCCTCTACAATGCTCCCACTGTTCTGGGTCCACTTGGCTCCAGTGAACATAAATGTCTGCTGTTCTCCTCAGGCAACCAGGAGAGAAAGCAGAGATGAAATGGACTATGGGACGACAGAAGGGGCGGACAGAATGCAGGCCATGGTGTGGTGCACAAACTAGCACAAACTGGATGCCTGTCTACAAGGCAGAGAGCATTGACTCCAAGACTGAGATCTTTATAACTATCATCTTTATAACTGCCCTTGATGTCTGCATGGCCATAAAGAAGAACAAAACAGCCACACTGGACAAGCCATGGATTAGCGAACAAATAAGGCCTCCGTCAGAAAAAGCGGAAAACTTTCAACAGATGGTGAAAGACAGAGAAATGGAAAAGGAAGTGAAACAAAGGGCAAAGACAGCAAAGAAAAACTAAGACAAAAATTAAATCCAGGACCTAACAAAGAAAAACCCAATGAGTGGTGGGACTTAATAAAGAAAGGCCCGGGACGGAAGAAAACTTCAGGAGGAAAATTCAGTTTGATGGTGTGGAGGATGACAAGGTAGCTGATGTTCTCAACAGTTTCTTTGCTGAAGCATGAACCAGCACCATACCCTGCTTTATCTTCCCTCTACCCATCCCCACTTGGAGGATGACCTGTGCAGCATAGGCCAGATAAAGCAAGCCCTGACAAGGCTCAGCCATATTACCACAGTGCATTACCACGGCAATCCATGTGGAGGGGTCTTGAATCTATTATGGACTATAAGGGAAAATCCAGCTGTGTTATGCACACCAACGCGTATCTTGCGGACAAGCTCAACACCTTCTATGCTCGGTTTGAGGCCAACAACACGGAGCCTGCTAAGAGGGCTCCTGCACATGATGACTGTGTGCTTTCGATCTCTGTGGTCGACATAAGTAAGTCTTTACTTATGTCGCTGAATACTCACAAAGCAGTAAACTGAGATGGCATTCTAGGCTGTGTCCTCAGAGCATGTGCTGATGAGCTGGAAGTGGTCTTTACAGACATATTCAACCATTCCCTGTCCCAGTGCTTTGAGAGGCTGGTCGAGGCCCACATCAACTTCACATTACCTGACACACTGGACCCACTCCAATATGCATACCGCCAAACAGATCCACAGACGACACAATTGCCATCGCACTGCACACTGACTTTTCTCACCTGGACAAAAGGAACACCTATGTGTGAATTCTGTTCGTTGATTACAGTTCAGCATTCAACACCATTGTTCCCTCCAAGCTCGTCACCAAGCTCAGGGACCTGGGTCTAAACACCTCCCTATGCAACTGGATCCTGGACTTCCTGATGGGTAGACCCCAGATGGTGACGATAGGCAGCAACACCTCTTCCACACTGACTCTCAACACGGGGGCCCCACATGGCTGTGTTCTCAGTCCCCTCCTGTATTCCCTGTTTACCCACGAATATGTGGCCACGCACAGCTCCAATCCATCATCAAGTTTGCGGACAACAGCACTGTTGTAGGCCTGACCAGAGACTGTGATGAGACAGCCTACAGAGGTCAAAGCCCTGGTAGATTGGTGCCAGGACAACAACCTCTCCCCCAACATCAGCAAAAGATGATTGTGGAGATGATTGTGGAGTAAAGGAAGCAGCAGGGACACACACACACCCCCATCCACATCAATGGGGCTGAAGAGGAAAGGTTCAGTAGCTTTAAGTTCCTCTGTGTACACATCACTGAGGACTTGACGTGGTCCCACCACACCGGCACAATGATCAAGATGGTACACCAGCGTCTGTTCTTTCTCAGGCGGCTGAATATCCTGACCAATTTCTATAGGTATATCATTGAGAGCATCCTGTCTAGCAGCATCACCGCCTGGTACGGCAGCTACACTGGCCTTGACCGCAAGGCTCTACAGAGAGTGGTTAAATCTGCACAGTACATCACAGGGAGTGAGCTCCCAGCCGTACAGGACATCTATTCCAGAAGCATCTGAGGAAGGCCCGGAAGATCATCAAAGACCGCAGCCACCCCAGCCACGCACGGTTCTCTTCGCTACCGTCTGGCAAATGGTTCTGGAGCATCAGATCTTGGACCAATAAGTTGCAAGACAGCTTCTAACTCCAAACCATATGATTTTTGAACTGATTCCCCCAGCTGCCCAGCAGCACTACCTGCTGCTCACCTGCACTAGAGACAACTTGCACTCACCGCCGCACATCACACACTCACACAAATACTCATTCCCATCATTGCTGCTATATTTATAATATGTATCTGTATATATTCTACCATATTGATATACCTATATTGACTGATTGACTATTATTTATTCTATCTAGTACTTTACTGTCTTATTAGTACTTAATTGCCTTATTGCCTCTTTTGTTGTTCTACTTTATTTCTATCCTTTTATTTACATTACACTGTTGAGAGGTTGCTCGTTTCAAGCACTTCATTGTACCATTTGCATCTGTATCCTGTGAATATGATCAACTTTGATCTGACTTGATTTGATTTGGGATTGTCCCCACAGCTTGGAAGACATCCAATGTGTGTGCTATAGGATCAAACTCTTGTGCCACAAGTGACTGGAGGCCTATCTCCTTAACATCATGTCTTGCCAAAATACAGGAAAGGTTTATTATGAACAAACTCATGCCAACAGTTATTTCCGAGTTCAATTACTAGTATGCCTCCCTGCCCAAGTTCAGCACCACAACCACTGTAAAAGCCACACACTCTAACAGTTATAGACACTAAACAGCCAACAATGGTGAGGGTGTTGCTGGTCAATATGTCCTAGGCCTTTGATAGATAACCACACCAAGCTGCTGCAACATCTGGCTGACATAGAGTTGTCCCCCAGACTTCTTGCCTGGATACACAGTTACACCACCAGCAGAAGACAGAGGGTGAGGGCCAATGGTACCTACAGTACAGCCCCTGGTAAGAGGTAACATCTGGTCAGTGACCTCCCCATATCTATTTTTCCTCCACACTTCCACTTGAAAGATGGTCTTTGATGACACTCTGGACACTGAGTTTGCTGACGATGTGGGACTGTCATGAGCCATCCCACTGACCAACATTCAAAGCGACACATCCATGATGTGGCTAAGCAGCTGAAGTGGGCTGCATCCAACAACATGCTGCTGAATGAGAAAACCTCAGCTTTGCCAGGGACCCATCACAACCTTCTACTCTCATTCTAGGACAAGAGGTCCTAGTGCCTTGGTTCCACCTAGACTCTGATCTCAGTCGTGACACTCATGTAGAGCAGTCGTGAGGACCTGGTAACCAACTACTCCTCCCTGGTAAGGCCATGTCTGGAATATGGTGGAGCCCTCCGAGCGGGATGCAACAAAAGGCAGCGGGCGCTGTTGGAAAGGTTACCAAAAAGGGTCCTCAAAATAATCACCAGAAATGTCTCAGCCCTGCCATAACTTCCATCCCTACAGAGCAGGAGAGAAGAGGCAGCAGTTCAACTGGTGAAGGACATGACCCACCCACTGCACGACATGCTCCCACAAAAAAAAGAGCTGACTGCACAAACAGGGTGTTGCGGATAAAAGCTCACATCCTTCCAGGCCAGGACAAACCACCTAAAAGCCACAAACCTGCCCACTGACATTAGACTCTATAATTATTATTATTATTATTCCAATTTTTGCCAGTGCTACTCCTCCTACAACTTTAAAGCTATTCACACAAATCTAACTTCAAAACGTGCAGAGGTCTAACTCACAAGTTGAAAATCTACTTTTTAACATGAAGGTCTATGGAAACCAAAAGATGCAATTACTGAACTACTGCCATTCTTACCCCTTTTAAGTTATTCATACCATTTCAACTGTAAAATGTACCAACAACTCAAAATTATCAACTGATAAAAGCTCTCTGATACCTTTTTGTAACTCCAAAACCTCTCATCTAGTTAACATGGTGGAATGTTGATTTAGGCCAGCATTCTGAGAGCCACCATTGTTACTGCAAGTGATATGGAACTTCAGAACTCTTTAATAAAAACAACAGAAGACCTGCATAACACATTATTAGAATGATTACACAATGAACAATGCACTCTCTTGGCTACCAGTTATACCCCACTGAAAATACCCTCAACCACTTAACCAACCAACTCTACCACTCTTACCCACTCAACCAACCATCTAACCATTCTACTGAACTACCCCAGGCTCATTCTGCCTGCCTGCCTGTTTATTTGTCTGTCTGTCTATCTATGTGTGGACTGATTCCACTCCAAATAATTAAGATTTTTGATACTCTTTACACTTTTTCAGCTTTACTCAAATTTGCATGAAATCCTATTCAAGCCTACAGCACTTAATCTATTAAATTCAAATACATTTTTAAATGCCCAGACTTTTGTAACTTGAGTTGCTTGAAAAAATCTTTTTCATACCATTTATACTTTTTGAGCTGTACTCAAATTTGCCTGAAATCCTATTATTTCCTATGGCCATTCCCTCTGAATGGGTATATATCAAAATGTATCCACTTTTTAAACTTGACACCTCAATTCAACTTTAAAATGTGTAGACTGACACCACTTAAATAACTTCCATTCAAAGTGTTGATGCTATTAACACTTTTTTTAAACATTAGGCAACATCTCTATCTATCTATCTATCTATTCATCCATCCATCTATCAGACTTTCTATAGTCCAAACCATATTTGATCAACTACCAA
Source organism: Argentina silus (assembly GCF_951799395.1). Lineage (NCBI taxonomy): Eukaryota > Metazoa > Chordata > Actinopteri > Argentiniformes > Argentinidae > Argentina > Argentina silus. Next base: position 16,681,251 of record NC_139653.1, read on the forward strand.
AATAAGATTTTGAAAGTCCACAAGGTTTCTTCAGGAACTTCCTTTTGTAGTTCCTTCCTTTTGTAGTCAAGTATCCATTTGGTTAGTAAGTTCCTGTTACATCAACATTAGACTTTTAACGTTGTATTTACAGTAGGTCAAGGTTAAAAAATAACTATCACATAACAGTGCATCATAAGCTGTTAATTCCAACCAACATGTAACTAACCAACAACCATCAAATAACAATGTCAATCCAACATTGCGAAAGCAGTAATCAAACATTATGTTGTCAAATGGAAAATACAACCACAAAACTTTTAGAATATTGACATACTGTATTTCAAGTTATCTGGTAAAAATAACAAGCAAACCTTTAATCTACTGAGAAAAGCAATGAAAACAATGTCTATCAATCAGTGTACTGTACAACACAATGGACTGTCTTTGATCACTATTGTAAGCTCAAGCCTCAACATAAACTGACAAAGCTACATAAAACTGTAGATCAAAAAGTGATGACTGGCAACCATATGGCGATGGACATGTGTCCAATTTTGTTTATCAAAGTAAACTATAAATTGATAAGATAAAAAAAAATCCTTCCCAATAATTTGTGTAATGAATGCAAAGAAATTCAGTGTAAAGTAACACTAGGGTTCACAGACTGATCAGATTATAGTAGAGGGCTGGAAGTGGTAAACAGGACTTTCATCTGCTTTTCTTTTGTCTTTCTTCATCTCTTATCAACAAACTCCACACACAGCTGTGCACATGTGACTAACCACTAGGCCCACATAATGCTTTGTGTTGAGTGTATGAGTTGGGTTGGTCCTCCCTCTGTATCTTCCTAGCGCTGATACCAAAGAAAGTAAAATGGCGCACTATGGGTTACAACCAATGGGGTTGTTTGACTTCATAGTTGAACTTGACTAGAACACAGGTGAGGCTAGGTGAGAGTAGTCTGTGCAGTCTCACGTTGGACAATGTAGTGCAATACAGGGCTTAAAACATGGCGGTGACATGACGGCTATTGAAACCGTAAACATCAATTCCCTTTCAATAATCGATTTCTGTCTATGTTGGGGAATCAAATAACAGTTGGGGGAAAAAAGAGAAACAAGGTAATTTTCATGTTTTCAATCTGCACCCCAAAAACGAAGAATGGCTTGTTTTTATTTATTTTGTTTTGGAAAAACAAATAACAATAATAGAAAGACAAGAAAATAGACGTTTTTTTCTGTTCTATGCTGGTGAAGGGCGGTACTAGCTTCCAATGTGGGCCCACCCACAACACTTTCATTGGCCAAAGCATTCAATCGCTAGCCATGCTGTCACGTAGCCTTCTATTACATAAGCATTAAGTCAAAACTAAAGAGTACTTTACAGAGGGGCAATTACTCTGGTCAAAACAGGCTAAAACAGTTAAAGGAATGAGGTACAAAACATTTATTTAATCAAATGCTGTATCATTTACATTACAGGAACAATTTGGGATTTATTTGACAAAGGGAGAGGACTGGAGGCACTGGTGGATTCAGGCACTTGATCCGTGAAACTTGTTTAACAAGCAATGCCTGACTTTCACCTAATTCTCTCATTCTGAAAATGAACTACATAGAGGGAAAACATTAGTTCATAGATAGTAGTTAGTTCGTTAGTTAGCTAGCTAGCTAACTAGTTAACATTTCACACAGATCGCCAGGGTCCAGGGAGCAACAAACGTTATAGCTTGAGGAACGGGAGTCGTATACCAGTTAATATTACTATAGTTAATTGGTTCCTCTTTAGCTCCTCTGATGTTGTAGCTAGCTAGCTGTCTGACTGTTATCTAAGTTATCTAATGTTGCTCAACATTTCTCTGGCTAGCTAGCGGAGGATTCGATCCAGCTAGCAAGATACTTAACAGTGCCAACAGTTCTTGTTCCCCGCACTTGCTCCATCACCTCAAACTTTCCAAATGCCAGTTGTTTTTCGGTTACAGCTCAGAAGTATGCTTCATCACCTTCTCACCTCCGTCTCCGCCTGTTTGTTGTTAAGTGAACGATTGGCTGAGCCCAGACTCTAGCCTTCCCTGGCCTTGGATACAGCCAGTATTGCTCCAAACGCGCATAATAGACAAGGCAGGCAGGCTCCGTTCTCATCGGATCTACACGAATCACGTAGGTGAGACCTATTTTGTATTTAAAACGGCGAATTTTGCGGAGAGGTGATTAGTTTGCATCCCTGAGTATAAACCTATACCGAGCCTAATGTAGGTTATAATTGAATACAAGTGTTACATTTCATGTTCCACCTGATTATGTTTTGATTACTTGTAAATAGACAATATAGATTCATTCAAATTGTTTCAACGTCCTCTGAATGCTGACCATTTTCTCTTCATTCATAATTATGCAGCTTGACCACCTTAACTCTCTACCCCGCAATAGAATTCTAGAATGCTGCTGTAGATTAGAGAATTCCAAGTTAAAAGCTAATTTTTATCACATATTCTAAACAAACGAGTATAGCTATAAAATAAAAATAAAATGAACCATTACAAGTTTGTTTAGTTTTAAAGACCACAATCTTCTCTTTAATATGGGTTAGGGTCCATGGCAGAATTATTTATATTTATTTATATATATTATATTTATGTTAATGTTGACTCCTCTTTAATTCAATGACACTTTTTATTTCATACTCTTTATTGAAATTGTATACAGATTGAAGGCATCAGACAGTATGTCAAACTTCCCCGGTCAGCTGTAACTGCTGTTATTGTGAAGTGGAAACATCTAGGAGCAACAACAGCTCAGACGCAAAGCGGTAGGCCCCACAAGCTTACAGAACAGAACCGCCGAGTGCTGAAGCACGTAAAAATCGTCTGTCCTTGGTGGCAACACTCACTACCGAGTTCCAAACTGCCTCTGGAAGCAACATCAGCACAAGAACTGTTCGTCGGGAGTTTCATGAAATGGGTTTCCATGGCCAAGCAGCCGTACACAAGCCTAACATCACCATGCACAATGCCAAGCGTCGGCTGGAGTGGTATAAAGCACACCACCATTGGACTCTGGAGCAGTGGAAACGGATTCTCTGGAGTGATGAATCACGCTTCACTGTCTGGCAGTCTGGCGGACGACTCTGGGTTTGGCAGAGGCCAGGAGAACGCTACCTGCCCGAATGCATAGTGCCAACTGTAAAGTCTGGTGGAGGAGGAATAATGGTCTGGGGCTGTTTTTCATGGTTTGGGCTAGGCCCCTTAGTTCCAGTGAATGGAAATCTTAATGCTATTCTACAGAATTGTATGCTTCCAACTTTGAGGCAACATTTTGGGGAAGGCCCTTTCCTGTTTCAGCATGACAATGCCCCCATGCACAAAGCGAGGTCCATAATGACATGGTTTGCTGAGTTTGGTATGGGAGAACTTGACTGGACTGCACAGAGCCCTGACCTCAACTCCATCGAACACCTTTGGGATGAATTGGAACACCGACTGCAAGCCAGGCCTTCTCGCCCAACATCAGTGACCTCACAAATGCTCTTGTGGCTGAATTGGAGTGAATCCCTGCAGCCAATTTCCAAAATCTAGTGGAAAGCCTTTCCAGAAGAGTGGAGGCTGTTATAGCAGCAAAGGGAGGACCAACTCCATATTAATGCCCATGGGTTAGGGTTAGGGTTAGGGTTTGGAATGAGATGTTCAACAAGGACATACAGTGCCTTCGGAAAGTATTCAGACCCCTTCACTTTTTCCACATTTTGTTGTGTTATAGACACAATTTAAAAGTGATTAAATTAAAAGAACTTGCCATCAATCCACACACAATACCCCAGAATGACAAAGCAAAAACATTTTTTTAGAAATTTCTGTAAATGTATTAAGATTTAAATACAGAAATACGTCATGTACATAAGAACTCAGATCCTTTGCTTTGACACTCTTAAAATTAGATAAAATGCAAAAATGTCATCAACAAATCAACTTCATAAGAGGCCATTAAGGGATTCTTTTTGACCACTTGGTTATAGACCAATTTTGTAGAGTGACTGAGATGATGTTGTCCCATCGACTGCTTTTTCCTCTCCACCATTCAACTTAGATTTGTGTAAGTCTCCCCAGGGTTCAGGGTCAACTTCCTGCGCAGTTTTGTTCCTCTCCATTTGCTGTTTGTAATGACAACCTTATCCACACAGTGTGTAATCCTACAAAAACAAAGATATTAATTCCAAAATTACATGAACTATTATCCTTATCCTAACCCTAACCCTAACCCTCAACTTATTGAGTGATTTGTTGATGACATTTTTGCATTTTATCTAATTTTAAGAGTGTCATAGCAAAGGGTCTGAATACTTATGTAAATGAGGTATTTCTGTATTTAAATTTGAATACATTTACTGACATTTCTAAAAACCTGTTTTTGCTTTGTCATTCTGGGGTATTATGTGTGGATTGATGGCAAATTATTTTAATTTAATGAATTTTAATCAAAAGTAATCAAAAATCAGCCTCCTAAGCAAAACATATTTCAAATCACACAGATATAAATATAATTTGTGCAAACTTCTCGGTCAAGCTACATGGAGAGAATCACTCCAACTGGAGATTATGGCTCTCATATGCGAGCCTGACTGTGGTGTCACCCCCACCTCCCTGTTTCCTCTCCGCCTTCTCCCCAGTGGACATGGACTCCATCATGAAGCTGGTCTCTGGTTCCCAGCTGTCCACCTGCTCCCTGGACCCCATGCCCACTTCTCAGGTCAAGGCCAGCTTGCCTGTCCTCTGCCCCCTCATGGTCGACATCATCAACTCATCTATCTCAACTGGCTCCGTCCCTGCTGAACTGAAAATGGCTGCTGTCACACCCGTCTTAAAGAAGCAGGGATTGTACCCAGACAACCTCAGTAATGTCCGACCCATCTCCAGCCTCCCCTTTCTCAGCAAGAATCTAGAACGTGCAGTAGCCTCTCAACTCCAGAGCCATATGTCACACCACCAACTGTTTGAACCACTATAATCAAGATTCAGGGCCAAGCACAGCACTGAAACAGCTCTGGTCAAGGTGGTCAATGATCTCCTCTTTGCTGCTGATGATGGCAATATCAATATACTCATTCTCCTTGACCTTTCCGCGGCTTTTGACACCATCTCACACGCCATCCTCCTCGATCCACTTGAGACAACATCTCGGCATCATTGGAACACCCCAGGCTTGGTTCAAATCATACCTGTCCAACAGGTGGCAGTACGTGTCTCTTGGGGGGGGGGGGTCCAGATCCACCCCAGCACCAGTGAAACAAGGCATCCCCCAGGGCTCCATCCTTGGCCCGCTACTGTTTACCATCTACTTCCTCCCACTTGGCCAGATCATTCGGAAACACAGCCTCAGTTTCCAGAGTTTCCGCTGATGACACCCAACTCTACCTTCACAGCAAACAAACTTCCGCCCTTCCTCCCCCCTCCCTCACCTCCTGTCTCCATGAAATCAAAGAATGGATGACCACCAATCTTCTCAAACTCAACAGCAATAAAACGGAACTCATGGTTGTGGCGCCCAAGACCCTCCTTCAAAAAATCAGCAACTTCGTCCTCTCCATCGCCGGCTGCTCCATTTGCCCCTCCTCGGAGGTAAGGAACCTGGGGGTTTTGCTGGACCCAACCCTTTCCTTTGAACCCCACATACGGTCAGTTGCCAAGTTTGTCTTCTTCCATCTCAAAACCATCTCCGGTCTCCGCCCTTCACTTCATTCATGCTGAAACATTAATACACACATTTGTCGCCTCCCACCTGAATTATTGTAACGGAGTCCTTCTTGGTGTTTCTAGCAAGGCCCTGAATTGGCTACAATATGTCCAAAACTCCCAGGATCCTCACACACACTAAACCCGGAGATTTCAATGAATGCACTGGGGTGCTGGGTCTGTAGTCTCACAATAACAGTGTGCATAATCTCGCACGCTGCCTCCGCATCGGCAGAGAGATATATGCGACCACAACAATAACGTGAGAAGTCACATGGCAAATAAATATAGATTTAATTCTCGACATAACCTTATCATAAAAGTATAGGAGTTAGGTTATCTGAGGCACTTGAGTAGGCCCTCAAAACAAACACAGCAAACACAGTAAAACCCTAACCTTGAAGGGAGGTTGTGGTGAGGTAGTGGCGAAGATGGTGCCACAAACCTAATGACTACCTTCTGTTAACTTAGCGTTGTGGTGGCATAAAGGTTGGTGCCATCCTGGTGCCAATACAACAGCATAACAACTGACAATGCCAAATCACACCTGAATCAAGCTGATCATAATTGGGTTCACTGCATGCTAGTTGTTACAAGGTAGCCTTCTGACTTGACTCACAGGGCATTCACTGATTCCCAGCATTCACTCATTCCTAGCATTCACTGTGTCAGATAGATGAGTGGGAATGGCAAAATGCAAGATAACAGAATGGTCAGGTCCGAAAATAAAATTATTCAACTAAATCTGTTGTTCTTTCCATTTGGCTAAAAGGAAACATTTACCAATACCAACGTTATGTATGCTGTTATGTTTGCTGTTATGTTATGCCATGCTATTGGTCCCACACACACTAAGCTCTAGTTGTCATTTGGAAGACAAAAAAATAAATAATCATTGCCACGTCATATTGGGTGCGTAAAGGCTGCACACTTACGTCGTCGCAACCCTTAAAAGTATTTGATTGGTATGTATTGGCTACCTTCTGACAAGGTTGTCACTACTTGCAACAACGTGGCTGCGTTTGCTTGGTACTGCATTCGATGTTGACTCAAATTATGATTTGATAAATTAATAAATAGCATACTGTTTGATCCAAAGCATATCGATCGTGATAAAACGTTAAAAGTTGTATTATACAGTAGAAATCCTTACCTACAGTACCATAGGCCTTCCATCACGTGCCATGATTGACGCTCATGAAAGCGTCTCTCAATTCTATCAAGCCTGGTTATGAATAAGATATAACATTTATTATGTTTCTGTTCTGAAGCTGTGATGTCTAAATCACATAGATCACACAGATCGCGAGAGAATGGTAAACGTTAGGCTACATTGTAGAAAATTGCATACATATCGTACATAGCCTTGAAATGTATAGCCGAGCCACTGCTGCGACGATGCCGCGAGGCCACGTGATGCCGCTGGCGAGGTTTTTTTTTCAGGTCATTCACCTTGTCAAAACCACCACCAGGAGGGATCATTGAGCATGGTGAATATGTTTAGAGTGTGTTCACAAACATTGCCGCTTATTAATTATGTGAAGAGTAGCTTTTGAGTTGCTGTTTCCATTTGGATATAATGTTTCTCTGTTGATTCCACGCATTTCAGCAGTAAGCAACTGTATATGGACACAGCACGCTCACAAAGCAAAGAGCGCAGTTTGTAACATTAATTTTCTGTTCTGGCAATGAACGTACAGTATTTCAGATGATTGAAATGATAGCTTTCATTAATCAGTCAAAATTGTTTACATGCCATGTGCAATGACGAGAATAAAACAAATAAACTGCTCTGATCACGAGAGCTTTGCATATATTTGTCAGTATGTTAATCTGATCTGATCACCTTCACATTTTGGCTATTTGTCCAGAGCATGCTGTCAGACGATGTCTACCCCCCCCCCCCCTATATACAGTGAAAATGTTGCCCATCAGCTGTTAAACATGAGTCTTTACATGCCATGCAAGAGCCTACTGTATGTCAACGCGCACCACCACACAAAGTGATGAGTAGTGAGACAGAGTAAGGCTCTGTCTCAGTAATGAGACAGAGCAACGTAATGCGAGACGGAGTAATGTGAACACCTCGCATTTTGGCAATTTGTAACTATATTTAAACAGTTTTATTGCACGTACTGTCCTTGGATAAACCTTAATTTAGAACAACTTTATAGCCATCATGTACTTGTAAATACAAACTCTAAATATTAACACATACTGTATTAGGCCTGCCCAATCTGCTCAAATATATTTCAATAGAATTAGGATGGGGGGGGGGATTGTAGCGTATTTGGCATTCATAATCGTTTCCCATTAGCAAACAAAAGCGTGACAATTTATTCACTGGAGAAAATCAATTTGAATGATCGCACTCCCCTAAAACAGTACAGTTACTCATTTAACGAATTCCGTTAGTTCATAGAAGATTGACGGCACCTCCCAAATAGGCAATGACATTATGATAAAAGATGTGTGCACAAAACAAGATTACATTACAGTATTTTATTTGCTACATGTTTTAACGAAATGTAAGATTTAGCTGCGGGGCTGGTGTATGGGCCAGTCGATCTGCGGGAACGGTGAACGACGCGATCTGTAGGCATCGCGCAGCCCTGCCCGCACCCCCATCCCCCGCCTGAAAGTCCAGGGCAGTTTTGTTGTCCCAGTCCGTCCCTGGGCTGTTGTAATGTTGATGGGGGAGGGTAATATTTTCTTTAGGGTAAGGGATTTTCTTGTTCTCTTGTGAGGGAACAGGAGAGGGATGCAGGACGTGGCCAAATTAGTTGTCAATAATGGTTGTCATGTTTACCAATCACAGCCTCACAACCAAAAATATCGGACTCTGCCTCTCTCGCTAAAGAGGATGGACAGAGTGCACGGCGGATGATTAGAGCAACCTTTTAAAAAAGATATTTTTCTTGATCATTTCCGATTAACAAACAAAGGCGTGACAATTTATCCAGTACACTCCCCCTTCAAATGATCCCTATTTTCCAGTCTCTAGCCAGTCTCAATCCCAGTAATGTTGTTACATTATTAAAGCTGACTTGCGCTTATACATGTTAGACATGCTAGACATTTCCTCCTGTTTTTCTGCGCAGTGAGAGAATGCGTGATGTGTAATTCATGAGCTGCTAAAATAAACTAGATTTTTCACATTTCAACATTCAACTGTATTTCATACATATGTATGTCCCTATAACTGAAATGCGCGGAATCAACTGAGAAACATCATTTATTAAGTGTCCATGAAGACATTCATTATTTCTAAATAATTGTCCTAAAAAATGTCCCCTGCTTCTCTGCGCTTGGATAATGCGTGATGACGGTATGAGAGTAGATCCTCGTTTAAAAAAAAAACGGATATTTAAACCATTTCCACTCTTTATCTCTGTAACTCATTAGCTGCCAAAATAAACTTGGTTTTGCCAATCTATCTGATATGGCAAGTTGATAAGGCAAACCTTTCTCTTTTCAAACATCCTTCATAGCTCTTCTCACCACCTTTTGGTGGTTTTCGGCAGCACTTCACATCGCTTATACGTGCAGCGGCGATGTCCAGGGATTAAACCTCTACCTACTGTACCCTACCTTCAGATGTGTAAGGGTAACAATCCATTATCATCGTGCAGAGCAATCCATAGCGTAACGGTCCAAATATCCTTTGATTTTGCCATTAGCCTCCAGCAAGGCCTTAAATAGCTTCCATCAGCCATCAAGATTATTATATCAGTCGATGTCCACTTATAAAAGCGTCTCACAGTTCTAAAACGTGTTATGAATCTGATAATAGCAAGGACTACTCTGAAGCTGTCCTATGCATGTCAGTAATGTCCGTCGTAATTAACAACTTATTATCCATTGTAATCATGAACAACTTATATTACATAGTCGTCATAATAATTGTATTACTCTATATTATAGTTGGACAACAATCACAAAGTCGCAATTTTAGAACATCATGACATTACAATCATTTTTTCATCATCGCAGAATTTGTATTGAAAGCGTCTCTGTACCTGTACCTGTAGTGGTTGCTACATTGCACAGAGAATCTAATATAATGTGCTGTACTAGTTGCGGCTGTCTCAATCATTTTTCCACGTGCCTTACACATTCTTTGCCTGTGCCCCGGCTGACGTCAGTGCTTTATAGAAGTAAGAGAAATGCTTCCATCGTCCAATCTATAAAAGAATGTACGATGGTCAAGGCATTAATTTGTAGGCCTATATTGGAAAGTAATTGTAGAACATGAAAGTCACGGTGGAATCAAAAATATTTGGCCAGAGTCAGTACTGACTCTGCACTGGAATTACATTGGGAATTGTCTTTGTGAGAACTACAACGGTACCACATGTGGCCACTAGGTTTTGCGGTGTACCCGCCAGGCAGCCGCAGCCGATTGATCCCCTCGTTACAACAACTGCAATGCAGGTTGTTTGGGATAATGAAGACAGACGTAAGTGATCTGATGAAGGATAGAGAGTCATACTATGGGTGAACCCTTCCCTGCTTGCCAGCTCTGTGGACCTCCCATCTTTCATCAGAAATGGGGCACAGTCTAGCGATGCCCAGCTCGATTTCTGCTCCCCCTGAAATTGATGATTGTGTGAATGGGCCTCTTTCCAGAAATAATTAGCGCAGGCTGCAAGGTTAAGAGTGCCCCAAGGGAAGAGCCTGATGTAGGTCAAGAACAAATGAGAGGGGAGGGAAGGAACGCTAGAACAAAGGGATATCACTTTTCAAGCCTTCCAAGTCCAAATAGATGTTTTCCTCTCCAAACCAATGCATTGTAGTCCTAGAGATGGGAACACACTCCCCCTGACTGTGTTGTTATTGAGCAACACTGTGTGAAATGTACAATGTGGAAGACAGAGGGTTATGCCAGATGGAAAGGGTATAAACAGTTGGGAGAATGTCCAACACCATTCATTTCTGTGCATAAGGCATCAACAACAATATCCTGTTCAAGTTGCGGGCTAAGGGGAGACTATTTGGATCTATAATGTTTGGTTACTGCTTTTAAAGATGACTGTATATTCTAGGCTAGGATTCTATAGTTCTACAGTCTTCCAAGATCATTTGACTGTATTTTTGTGAGCCCTAATGTGACATACTGAGAAGGGACAGCACAGAAGCTGTGTACACTTTGGGCTGCATTAGCTGTACAAATAGACCATGTTCACCATGTTCAAATAGATCATATTGCAATGCTTCCCTGTATCACAACCCCCGGGATCTTAAAACATCTGCTTTGAGGGACCATCAGACCTATAGTCCAGTGGAGCCTTAGACCCTCTTCCAAAGATGGACCTAAGCAATGCTCCAGGACCCTTGCTTTTGTGGGCTGGTATTAGAATTGATAACCCTTTCAGGCGAGACTGGAGACTGCTTAGCGAGGTAAGGTGTGACTGAAGGGTTCATTCCATCACAAAGTTATTATCCACAGGCAGATTGTTACCATTCATCACACATGAGAGATGAAACTCACTGTTAGTCAAGGGAAACGGCTATTGCACTGCCTCCCCACAGATCAATATATGCCACCACTCTCTCCTTTTCCCCCTCTGCTACAAAAAAGTAATTATACTGAAGAAATGTTGACAATCGATAGCTCAGTCAGGTTAGGTTAAGGTCTGTGGTGGGGGCCTGGGGATGCCGGTCCTCTGTCAGCTGTCAGTGATGCTGCTGATGTCAACACTGACACCTGGTAACAAAGGGACGTCTGTTTCCTTCAACCTGTTTTACATTTTTGTTAGGATGGCCATGTTGGAGCAATTAGCACCTGGGCAGCGGTGAGGAGTGGAACACAAAAGAACAGGAGTGGGGACATTATTCGAACTTAGAATGGCCAGTGCTCAATCATGAGGTGGTAAAAATGTGTTGATAATGTAAAGAAATGTCTTTATCCAAATACTACCATGTATTGTTGATGGAGTTGCAGACTATTTTCCAAGATTACCACAGTGTGTATCAAAGTTAAATAATTCAGATTAAACAATAGAACAATAGAACAACGCATTAGACAAAAGACTAATATTGTTTAAAGGTTTATGAAAAGGAAATGTAACTGGGTCAAACAGGTTTGCTACTATGACAATCATTAAAAAAAGAAGCAATAGTAATAAAGTAATGGAAATAATAGATTACTCTGTGTACATTTGCAATATACATAGCATTCCTGGATTATAATTGCCTTGCAATGCATTCCTGTCTTTGTAAATGACAGAGCATCTTTAATATTGGCACAATAAGGTGGCCCCATGGATAAAAGTGAAGTGTATTATTCTAAAATGAATTTATCTGCCTTGTCTTGACATCTCCTTTCACTTGACGAGGCTGAACTTTATAATCCACAAGCAGAGGTCGGAGGTCAACAGCAGAGGGGACAGGAGAGCAAGAAAATCACTCTCTCAGTGGAAAAAAATCTGACATCCAATTTTCAACTTGATTTATCAGTGTAAAGCTCAAATTGATAGTGTGTCATTACTGGGCAGAGAGCTGTCTTGGAGAGCTGTATCAAAGCCTCCTCATTTTGATTTAGTGCAGCGGATCAATAAAACCCTATACTGTTTCAATTTGAAAAGTATTGATTTTGGGATGCTGACTCAATACAAGGGACATTCATCATCAGGCAAGCATAAAGTATGATCTAAGAGCCCTCCATTGGGTCGGATCTGGTTATTCCTTTCTTAGGTCACATGACCGCAGAGCGATTGTTTTCCAGCCGTGTGCAGAATGCCTACTTGTCACACAGTATAGTCTAATGTTGCTGAAATACAATCTCTCACGCTGTTCGCCACGAAGAACACGACAGCAGGATGGGGAAGGGTCACAGGTGCTGCTACAGTAATAATCTGCAGATGTGTTTGTTCTTTAAGATGTACTATTCAGCACAGCCACATCTAGCTCTGCTCGCTGTACCTGGCTGACCAGGTGGGTTAATCAATCTGAACACCTGAAAATGCACAGGACTTATTCAAAAGATTAGACAAAAAGTGCACTACAGCCACCAGCTGTATATTCAGCTGTTAAAATATATGGAGTTCTGTTTATAATACATTACATACAACTGTCTCTAGGCATGCACACATATACACACACACACACACACACACACACAGTCACAAATAACAGACAGCCACTTCAAAATGCTTAAGGGCTTTATATTCTACAAGAGCAGCATAAATGGGAAAGTTAATGTAGCATTGAATACGACTAAGCCGTTTGACTGCAACACTGCCTTGAGCTCAGGACCATATTGCAACATTTTTCTTCTCCAGCAGGTTACCATTAAATTTCAATTTGTTGGAAGTTTTGTGGTATCATTTACAATGCACCCCCACTCAATAACCTTTTGTCTAAATGCAAATACTATGCCTCTGAGAGGGTTTCTATAAATATTTGAATAAGTAAATTTGGTAGCCTTGAATTCAATTTTGTACATACTGTCAAGGGTACTTACCCTATGGCTTTTTAAATGTTTTTTATTTTTATGAATTTCTCAGAATGGCATGATACAGTATATGCTGAAGAATATGTCCAAAAACAATTGCTCAAACACAAATGGCAGAAATAAGGAAGAGATTGCTGCACAATACAATCCAGACTGCACATACAATCTGGAACAAAGAGAGTGGTGGATGTAACAGAGGGAAGATGGTCTGTCTCCTACATGGATACAGCCAAATGAGATTCTTTGATGCATTAACTGTATTAAACTGTATGTATTGAATCTGGTTGAAGAGTGATCACTGGTAACACAAGTAAATTATACAAATAGATAATCAATTTTTCACTTAGGGACCACTATTTTCTGCATGAATAAAATCATATTACTCTTGATACAGAATAATTAAGCAATAAGGCACGGGAGGCCGTGCTTTATCATGAAAAAGACACAACTGAGCAGCAATGTTAGGCCCGACGTGAAGCAGAGTCACTTTATTCACGATAAAGCATAGACTCAAGTGACTTCTTGCTTTTTTATAATGGTTACAAAATAAAACTGAGAATTGTGACAAGAAAACAATGCCCTAAGTATTTCAGTATTTCAGTAATTCCAGTGTTGCGCAGTGATATTACCGTACTCTATGGTAAACAGGAAAAACATACAGTAGCTATTACTTTATCAGGGAATAAAGCACGGCTTCGAATGATACCAAATTAATCACCAAATCTACACACCCCACAACATATGCAGTAGTAGCAACAGTCTTTTAAAATGCTCCTCAATCAATTAATTGACAAACAAAGTAAAGGTAGTTGTACCCATGAGACATTTGAAGGACAGATGTTTTAGGAACTACTGCAACTATGAAAAATAAGACAAATAAATAGAACACTCATATATAAGACGTGTGTTTTCCGCTGACATGGGTAAACATGGACGGAGTAGTGAACATAGTTAACCATCTGTATTGTATTTTCAAAATTCAATAAAGAAACCAAAGCTAATGTTTCAGTGAGTAGAGTAAATTTGTTAGGGCAAATCAGCGAGTGTGGTTTCTGGAAGCATGGCAGGGTTTGTGCAGACTTTCTCCCAAGCGTCTGTACTTTTTCTGGATGGAATTGACAGCTCAGTTAAGATGTTAAGGCAGCCTGATTTCTATCAAGAAGCCACTGGTGGTGTGTTTGGAAACCTTTCCAAACAGCAGCCAAGTAAGACCTCCCATTTCTATCTTTTACATAACAACCACCGTAGCTTTTCCGATCCCATTAAACCAAAAAATCGGTCTTAATCATCATGCTCTATTCGAGCACATTTCTCTGCTGAGCCCCTGTTAGTAGGAGACTGGTGGGAAGCAGAGCGAAGGGGCCGTTGTTTTAACAGGGCCCATGGGGGAGACTCCAACCACCACCAGGTGTTCTGGTGTGTGACAACCCACCCCCAACCCCTGGCCTGTCTGACCAACAGCCAATCAGCTGTCCCAGGAGGATTAAGCCACTCTCCATTGTAATTGAGTTTATGACCTGGTGCCTGACCTTATTGGATCCTGGTAAAATGACAGTGGCACACAGGTAATAGTGGTATTTCTGTTATACAACCTGGCCCTGGGCATGGCCTACAATATATGGCCAAGTAGCAGGAGGCCTTACCTCTGGGCCAAGGTCCCCCAGGCACCATGCTTGTTGGTGAGGATGTTGAGGATCTTCTGTTTCAGCTGGTTGGCCGTCACATGGTCTCTGTGCTTGGCAGCACCGATCAGGTGGTCACACATCTTCTCGTCCTCCTTCCTGTCTGTAGCGTACTGGGCACAGTTGGACTGGGCAGGAAGAGAGTTATCCATAAATCCCAAATTGCAAATAACTTTTTTGACAATTTTTTTTAACCATTACAATTCTGAGAGAAATAGTACACCACATTTTATGGTGGAGAAAATGTTGAATACTAAAATAAATAAAAAGTCATCATATCATCTGATGTAAGTCACAGAAAGACAGGTTCTGGTCATATTCTTCACACTCAAGTGTATAAAGATATTAGCAGACAGCCGTGAGACATATTTCTGCTACCCTGGAGTGGAGTAGTAAATCATCCTGAACACATGAAGGTAGGCCATTCCCTAACTGTGGACAGACTGGGTTTCCTGCCAGGTAGCTCCGCTAAGTGTCTGTACTGGAGAAATGAAAACACTTCACTAGATCCACAGAGAATATTCTTTGTGCTGTCGAAGCTAATGGACTAAATCTATTTTAGCTATTGTATCAAGGGACATGTTACAGCATAGAAATTAAAGCACAGTCGGCATCTGCAAATGTTATACATTTAAACAAATAAAATAATAATAATACGATAATAATGTCTGTCATTAAGCATAAATGTTATCTCTTTAATAGGGGTAATATAGGTTATAAATAATTGAGGATGAATGATTTTACCTATTGATCAATTCCAAATGAAAATGTAACTGTTTGTAAAGGATGCGTTGAAGTGAGATATTTGATACATGCATGAATTATAATAGAAAGGGTCACATAAAAATACATAGAAAAACTGTGTGTTAATGTGGGATTTAAAATTATTTTCAGAGGAGTCGGTGCGATCCTTGCAGCGTTCCAGACAGCTAAAGGTAATCTAGAGGAGCGCATCTGACTTTATCTTCCCTGCTAAAATAAGATTGTCTTACTCTACCGCCTTGGGGGGATCTCTTCCTGATATTCAGAATCTAATTTGCTAACAGAAGCTAGAAGTTAATTGAATTTCCTGCCTTATATTTGAATTCTGTCAGATATTATACCTCAACATATTCTTCAAATGGTAGATAACTCAATCTCCGCTTGTCATCTCACTTTACCATGTGACACTGACAAATATCAAACATTATTTATCATTTAAAAGGATATGAGGCTTCGCCCTGACACCAATTTAATTGTGAAAATGTCTTATCTGCCTCCTGAATCTTCAATCTCTGGGAGTGGGTAATAAAGTATCGGCAGTGCTGGATGAAAAGTGTACGCTGTCTTGAGTTGGCAGACCGAATGGATGAGGCCAGGTACACTTCCCCCTTTTCCTGGTGACATCACATATCTAGCCGTCTCTTCCAGTTTATCTAGCAGGTCAAGGATCCTCAAAAAACGTATTTCAAGCAGCTGCCTGAGGATGGCTGCTCCTCCAAGATAAGAAACTCATCACTCCTCTCATGTATAAGCTGCTAACAGAGATGGCAGGAGGGTGTGTGAGTGTGTGCGTGTGTGAGTGTGTGCGTGTGTGTGTGTGTGTGTGTGTGTGCGCGCTTTTGTGTTTACATGTCACACTACTGCTAGTAATATTTTGTCACCTCCCTCTCTCAACAGTCTTTTCTAGATAACAATTTACAGAAAGGTTAATTATCGATATACAGTAGGCCCGAGTAACTGATCCATATTCCATGTGCAAACACAAAGAGGGAGAGAGAGAGATAGAGAGAGAAAGAGAGAGTAGCTGTACATGCTGTGCTGTCAGAAAGTGGCATGGCATTCCTCCTACAACACTTACAAAACCCCCCTTCTCCCTATATTTCTAAAATCATAAGGCTCCCACTTAAAAGAGAATTAATTAGATTAAAATATACTACAAATATACTAGTCAATGTAGATAAACTGATACTGCTATTCAAAAAGTTCAATTAGAGTTTCTGCTTGTCTGAAAGGGTTGGGTTCTGATATGTGGGGTAAATACTGTCTCACGAGGATTTTTGTTAAATTAGCGGGGAGGAGGGCTTAAAAATTTAATATTGCTTGCATACTCATTTTGCGTCTATTTATTAAATCCCTTTAGAGCAGGCTAATGAGTGAGCCATTAATCCTCATGGGGCGACACTAGGGCAGGATTATTTAAGCAATAACACACGAGAGGGTGTGCTATATCCTGGATATCGGAACGGCTGTGATGTGTCGACCATCACAGCCTTTCCGACACACCCTCTGTGTTGTTTAAATAATCCTGCCCTAGTGTTGCCCCATGAGGATTAATGCCTCACTCATTAGCCTGCTCAAATTGTGTGTTATTGCTTTTATACAACGGGTTTACACAGACAGCAACAATTCAGACAACAAGCAATGGTGCTAGTGGGGTTTTTTCATGATATTTTTTATTGGTTTATGCCCTCCGCTTATAAAAGTAGTTAATAAAACTATTACCGTAATTAGGGATGCATGGCCATTGACAGTTCTGGAACGCATGAAATATCACCGTAGTTAGGGATGCAGGTTGGTTGATAGTTCTGTAACGCATGGTCTAATATGATTGGCATGGCAACTCAGTAAAGAAATCTCTATCCGGTTGGCTAACTAGCCAGTTCGGTTTTTGAGGAGTGTAGCAGCATAAGAATGACAAAAACAACCATGAACGATCCATTATTGTCAGAATACTTCCATTGGTCTAGCAACGTTTTCATCATTGAAGAAAAAAAAACGTTTTAACCCTAAAGTTACCAAGACTGACAAGTTGTACATGCCAAAATGTAATGTTAATCAATAGTTTATTTGTTCACCTCCCATAGGCTGAATTTGGCAAAGTGTGCTTTTTTTTTTTTTGCTTGCTTATAGCATTTGTAATTTTCTGAATACCAAATGAATACTTGACATCAAATAAAACGGTTTTGAGTTGTTGGGACATGTTTGTTGACAAATTTATGAAGAATTGGAAGCATATAATATATCAAAACATTTTGACACCCTCAAAGTACCATCTGGGATCTGGCCAGACCACTGTTAGTAGCTTGAGGGTTTTAAATAGCTACAATAAAGTTGTCAAAAAAAGCTACAATATCCTGAAGAGTGTTAATGGTGTATTTATACATTTTGCAAGTGAAGGTGATGAGGTAGCAGTGCTGATATTATGGATATCGGAACAGCTGGAATGCTTCTTGGCCAATCACAATGGTTGATTTGATCAACCCATTGTATAATTAGTAATATAACAGCTCTCAGAGTTCCTCAACTAATTCCAGCTCATGAGTTTACTAGGTGAGATAGTAGGTTGAGTGTATTAATACCACCACCCATCCCACTCTAATCCTGTTCATAAAGACAGTACTTCTAGGACAATTTTTGCTCTTCTTTTATTTGGTCTATACTATATGAGCCACACAGGCTGAATTGTTCCACCTTTATTGTACTATCTAGTCCCCTCTCCAGTTCCTCGTGAGACTTAGAGAAGGGTAGAACAATGTACCTCAAACTCAGCATGCTTGTGGACATCCTCTGCCCGCTGTCTGTTGAGGATAAACTCTGCCTCGTTGGCAACACGTACAATGTGGTCCTTCATGGCATGGCACAGGAGCCTGGGGCAGTAGAGAGACAGTCAGAAAATACACTTCAGCTCAGCAAACATTACAATATAATATAACATACATAGGGCATTATTGACTAAAGAACCCAAACAGCATTGAGCTCAGGCTAAAGCAAGTATACTGTATCAGGGTCCTGCAGCGTTCCTGTAGTTGGAAGAGCAGACGTGTGATCAACATCATTTGTCTGTGTTATGCTGAGTGCCTGTGGGTCAGTGACAGGCCTCTCTGTAGTATTATGGAGGGAGTGGGCATCATTAGAGCACTGAAGCCCGTCTGGCGCAGGCTTGATGGGGTGTGCATCCCTCCCCACTGACCAGCTCCCCCCCCACGTCCCATCTTGCTGACGACTCCGGCCGTGAACAACTTCTCACATGGCTGACTCCAGAGGCTCCCTGGCCTCCGCCCACGCTTAAATTTAAATCTTTTAAATAATTGAAAGCACCCTGGCTATTGTGTGGAGATTATATGCCATTTTACACACCATTAGGCCTGCTTTGTTTTAATTAAAGAGGGCTCTCTTCTTCTGTGGTGCATGATACACACCATCATTTTCATCCTGTTCTAGGAATAGGTTGTAATCCTGGGCTGTATTCATCAGCTGCGCATGCCTCTTTTAACTGTTGACAAGCACTCAATTGCATTTTTAGTCTTTGGGAAGGAAAAATATATATAATTTCCCCTCTCCTCTCGTTTAGACGTTCCTGCTCAGAACTAGGGCAGCTCCTAACACCCCACATGGCTGCTGGGTTGTCAACTGTGAGAAGAATAGACACGGCTGGTAATGCTCTAAGCAGAGGGGATACACCAACAATAAGGCACACAATGCATTATGGTGCCTTAGTGTGTTTCAAGAGAGGCAAAATGAGGCTGTTGATAATGTGACACACAAGAGGAGCAAAGGATTTCTCCAACGCATTGCTTCCAAATGTAAAAGTTTGGGAAGAGAAGTGTTCTCAACTAAGAGTATGCTGGGCTATCTCTTTGTATTCTGACACAGATAGAGCCTTGCCCATGTTAGCAGGTCATTAGGACTGGGGGAGAGAGCAGAGTTAGAGGACAGTAGCTCAGGCTGGCTGGTCAAGCAGAGTAGGTGGCCACAGTGCTGAGATAGACTAGGAGAGATGATGGATCTGACAGCAGCACCCTGGACAGCATCATGTGGCCCAGCTGACTAAGACTCTTTGTCCAGGCCCAGCGGGTGGGGGGATGGGGGGGGGGGGGGGGGGCTGAGGGACAGCCAGGGCTGGGGAGGAAGCCCATGTGTAGGAGGGTCTGGACAGATGGGTCAGCAGATGGGCATGCAGGCTGAGCCGCCCCTGATCTCTGTAGAACACCCTGCCTGAGCCTGCCGCACTCAGAGAGAGAGAGAGAGAGAGAGAGAGAGAGAGAGAGACTTGTGTTGATATTCTTACTTCACCAACCACGCCAATCTTATTTACCTTTACCTCCTAAAGAGCACACAACAGGGGCAGGAGGCTTACAGCTAATCTAGGCTCCTGCCACAGTTTGAAACAACCTGCTTAGAGCAGCTAGAGGGAAGCCATAGAGAAGACAAGAACTATTCCAGATAACAGGGGGATGATTAAACGAATGCTACGACCTTGTGATTGTCTCCATTGAGCGTGTGTATGACTTTGGGTGGATACGTACCTTCCTTCATTGATTAGCTCAATAAAAGCCAAGCCAGCATTCTTCTGTATGGAGTTCTGCCATTCCTGAGACACAGAAGAATTGGGGGTTTGTTAGTCACACTTTGTGGCTTTTTGTCTGTAAACAGTTTAAGACATAAAAATAAAACAGACCTCATTATATTCTAATTAGCAATACTAGAAGGGTAAGAGTTATAAAAGGGTTAGGGTTATAAAAAGCATATTAATGGGCTAATTTTACAAAAATCATAAGGAGGCAATAAAGTACCAATAACATAGGAATAAAAAAACAATTATGGAAACACATTCTCTGAAAGCTTCGCAAATCAGAACAATATTTCAAAACAAATAAAACACATATAATGGAAACAGTACATGAGTACAAGATCCAACAAAACAGACCTTTAATACAATAAAAAAGCTTTACATTAAATGTTGAGAAACATGCAGCCACCCAGATTGCCAGTTTCAACTGCAGTACAAATGTCCATGGCATATTCAATAGCTGCTGATTCAAAGAAGGAAAGAAAACATTAAGGTCATATATCCTTAAAAAAAAGTCATGGCTATAAAAAGCTGAAACTCTGCACTGCATGTGCGACCATCCTTTCTTCCTCCTTGAAAAGATCTGTAAACACAGGAGAGATGTAATTGCGGAATGAAACTGTATCCTCTCCCTTAAATACAGCCATTTCCTCTGTCCCTTACAGTGACAGATGACTGTGGAGTCTCATCGAGTGCTGCAGTGCACGCCTGCAGGGGCTCTGAGCCTGGGGCCACAGTGCCAATGCTCCCCCCTCTCACAACAAAATCTGGAAATGATTAAAAAGCAGTTTGGGAGCCCTCCTTTCACTGTGGGAACTTCAGCTCTCCTGTTCACTCACTGAGGTGCAAATGGAAGGGAAAACAGAGAAGGCCACAGTTCAAAAGAGGAAGAAAAAAGAGAATAAATTAAAGGAAAAAGGTTTACAGTTCTTGAAGCTAGCCAAGTGTCAGGCATAAAACTAACTTCAGGGTAATTCACACATTTGGGGCATCTGAATGATATTCTATATTTAAGAAAATGTTCTAAAAACATTTTAGTTGTACATTGGGTGAGACCTCAATTATTGTCATGATCAAGTACATACAGTACACTTATGTGCTCTACTGTGCTTTTGGTGTTTTGAAAGATGCAAAGATTAACCCAAGAAGAAAATCATTGTTTAATGTGTAATACTAAAATGACAGTTGAATCAAAGCTAAAACGGCAATCAAAGTGTTAATTGACATAGACTATATTGTGTATGGGTGTGTGTTTGTGCACAGTTGCAGTGTGTGACACATATCAGGTCACGCTAGAGTACACAGTCCGACCTCACGTTACGTTAAGTCAGGGAGACGGTGCTGACATACTGCTGAGCATCTGGTCTCCAAATGTTCCCTGTGACCCTTTCTCCGCTACAGTATCCGCTTCGAATAAGCTGTTCTTGATTTGGACAAGGATCATGTACAGACATTCTTCTGAGGGTTCGCCTGCACCGCACTCACGTGACAAAAATAAACACGGAAATCAAAGCAGATGTGGGGCTTGTGTGATGCCAGGAAAATGACAGGTTGGAGGGGGTGAGGTCTGAACTATTCAAGTCTGCTATCTAGTCGCAGGTAGACTTGATCGTAGGGATAATTTTCTTTCCCTCTTTTTCTATCTGGGAAGCCAAGCTCTCCAAGGGGTTGACTGTGATTGCAGGGATTTGGGAAAAGCCCAATTGTTGCCCATTTGAAGGGAATTGGCCCTGACGTGCACCTCCAGAAGGAAGTAATATGATCCCTCATGTAAATGCAGACCATACCCAGAGCACCTCTGGCCATGGGAAGTTTTCTCAGGAGCTTAGATTAGAAAAGCTGACATATATGGTAATCTGTGGCTGTAACATTGGGATTTCCAACACCTTGGAAAATGGTGGGTATTTATTCAGGTTAAGAGGTGCAGAGAGGATGAGAAGACCATCTCTGGATGAAAATACCTTTTTTCCACTGTTACTCCACGAAAAAACAAAACAGAAAAAACAACATGCTGCTTTACATTTTTTTTCATTTGAAAAGTTAATTTTTTTTCTCCCTATCGTCTCTCATACCCTCAAACGTCAACAGGGCACTGAGTATTTGTGGCATTTCAATCCAACCTGTCAGTGTGCCCAGGCTTTTGCTTTTATCTGTGCTGTTCTGCGCTCCACATCTGGAGGCCTTCCATCAGTAAATCTCCATGGCTCCACTCTAGATCCCCTCTGTATGTTTAAGCTGTTACAAGAAACAGAGCCGTTTGACCTTTTCATTCAGAGGCCCAGCCTGAGGAGAGACACCCACTGTCTGCAGCCCTGGCCAGCCTCACATTACTGCTGTGATTAGGATGCATAAATAAGAAAGGCAAGATTATTAGTACTAATTTATTCATAAAACTGACAGGTCACAAAACAGAGAGGGACCAAAGGTCGCCTCAGTGCCCTCCCCGCTGTCTCAAATTATTAATGTTGAGATACGTGAAGGAAGTCAGTTGGCATTTTATAATGATCAAGTCAGGAAGGCTGACTATGCAATACCAGTGGTCTTATATGATATATTAATATTGATGATTATACTAGCAAACATGTAGTAACCCGCTTCTGTGATGTGAATGATAATGGATTTTATAGTGATAATATTGTCTAACATTAATCACACTTGTCCTCTGCTGTATGTAGAAGGAAATCAACAGGGCAGTAAGATGCATGTAAGGTGCTGCTGATCGCCCACCTACCATATATCATAAAACACACTCTACAGTCTACTCAGCCTGCTACTGTGTGTTAACTCAGCTGTACTACTTATCATCACTACTAATGTTAGTCGGTGAGGCTGGCTCTTCTCTGTCCTGATGGTTCTAGAGGACACTTGGCCAAGGGATCCAGTTTCATCCCCTCTCCGACAGATCGATATCTCTGGCTGAGTTTCATCCCTGGAGCTTCTAATAGCAGGAACCCTTGGAGCCGCAGTAATAGTAACTATGTGAAGGGGGGGATGGACTGGGAGCCCGAACAGCACACTGCCATCCGCAATAAATCCAGGAGCTAGGAAAAGGCAACTTCCCAGAGACACACAGCTACTCTCCGGACAGAAAAGAGCACAAAAAAGGGAATGTTCCCTCAGAAACTTCAAAAGAAAGACTATAACAGCGTGATTCACTACTCAAAGGCCCATTTCTGTGAGTAGAGGAATGCTCCTTAATCTTGGCCCTCTAATAACAAATGCATGCATATGTGAGCTGACTGGCTCCCTGCTGAAGGGGGCTTTGGACTCTGGACACTGTGGAGCTAAGAGTGGCATTCCACCTCCTCAAGGCTCTACAGCCCTGCAGTCTGGATGCACAGAGAGGCACCACCTAATGGCTTCCTTATGGACTCCCGACGCAAGACTGATAGGCTGACAGAAGGTATGTTAAATATCTCCTGTTCTAACTGCTACATTGGGACTCTGACCCTTTCTGAGATGGAGGCTTAACAAGAGATCCAGAAGGCCAGTTCTGGGATGATCAGTCACTGGCAGCTTTGCATGAGGTGGAGCTGATTCAGGTTTAGGATAAGAGTGCAGGCATGATAATCACAAGAGAAATACACTTTGATGTGAATGGCATATGTCAAGTTTTAGATTATGAATTGCTATGTTATTCAGCAAAACAATGGTGAAAAGGACATTTGTTTGTTTGTGCAGTAAAATGACATGTTCTTCACTCAGAGTACTTTGCAGTAAAGAAAGGGGGGTGGGGTATCCGATTTAGACAGGCTAGATATCGAAAAGTAAAGTTCTGTACTGTGAGACCACTTCCTTTACACAATTGCCCTTTCAATTGATATAAAGATGAGTGACATGGACCACTGCAGAGCCCATGTCCAATTTGCCATATCATACTGTAAAATTGCCATATCATAGTGAGCTGGAGCTAAAAGCAGAATCCTCATTAGAGCCCAGCGCTGAGAGCAGAGATAAGAGGTGTTAGGGGGAGAAAGAGAGAGAGAGAGAGAGAGAGAGAGAGAGAGAGAGAGGTGTGAGAAGGAAGGGAAAAGCTCACCTGAGAGCAAAGCAGCATGACCAGCTCCACCACCGAGGTGCTTGACTTCATACACACCAGACCTGTAGGAGCAGAGGGCAGAGCACAGACATGTGTGAGAACAGCAGGAAAGGCACACTAGTACACAGTACAATAATACACTAGTACACAGTACAATAACGTTTGTTTTCCAAATGAGAGAATGTGTTACCTTATACACCAGGCATTTGAGCATAGACAATGTATGTTTTACATTAGCTAGCTTACTAGATCAAACCAATGTTAATTCCTCAATGTAGGTTAGATGCAGTACAGGTTTCCATGAATTCTCACGTCAATCGAAATATGTCAATGTTATTCAACTATGACAAAGGGAAACATTTGAAAAAATCATAACAAAGATCATAGACATTATCATACAAAAATACTTTATAGGGGGGAAAATAAATGTACAATCATCACATACTGTATGATAAACATTCCTTACATATTAAAATCAAATTTCAAGCACATTTTCTAGTTACAGTAGATACATAATGTGTTTGATACATAAACACAATTTGACTGTGCGCAACAGATCATGCTGCTTTCACAGCAGTCACTATGAAACCTCTGATAACTTAAGACTGACTAGACCCCATATATAGTACACACTCACAAAACAGTGCATATAGACACACACACACACGCACGCACACACACACACACACACACACACACACACACACACACACACACACACACACACACACACACACACACACACACACACACACACACACACACACACACACACACACACACACACACACACACACACACACACACACACACACACACACACACACACACAGGAGGCATGTAGACAGGCATTCAAAGGGTTTGCGCTCATTTCCATCTGACGTTGGCCCTCAGAAGCAGACAGTGGACTAATGAAACAAGAAGCAGGTGTGAAAAGCTCATTTGCAGAAACAATGGCTGTGACTGATCAGCTATTCTGCACCTCCAGGTGAGAGGGATTAATAGTGCAGTCATTACCAGAGGAGAGAAAGACACTGATTATGGGCTGGCAGCAGCAAGGGCTGGCCCGTTGGCATGGTTTCATAGTTGAGATCATGAGGACATTCCAATCAGGAGAGATGACAGGGTGTGATGGACAGCATGTGTTGACAAAAAGAGATTTTGTGTCAACATTTTATATAGAGACAGACAAATGCAATCTCAGTGATGTGAAATATGGACGTAAGACCTTGCAGTAGGATATAAAAAGGATAATCATGAGTTTACCTGAACACAACTGCCAATTGTTTTGTGTTTTGAATGAGTGCCAACTATTCAGAACATTGCATGGACAGAGACAAAAAAATAGTAAAATATGTCATTAACACATTGCACTCCTATGTGTAATGTCAAGTCTCCAAATCCTCTTCCTATTTATGGACGTGAGACTGTTGGAGGATGTTGTAAATACTCATGTATGTGACCCCACTCTTATCAACAAACTGTCATGGCTGACCTCTTGTTTTAGCATTGACCGGCTATCCCATAAGTCAGCTCTGTTTGGCACAGGAGTCAGGTGGCTGGCTGACCCTGGTCTTACACTGGTAGACAAACTAAATGCATTCTATTTAAACACGCCACACAATTTTTTTCCTGCAAACAGGGCAGGGTTAAAGCATGGGTGAATGTGTCATTGTGGGGCAGTGCGCCGGCGGGCTGGGCCACTCAGGGCTCGGAGAGGCAGGGAGGTGCCCATCACAACGAGTCCAGTGTTCACACAGGCCTCACTCTCAAATTCAAGTGCAAGGCTCAGGGTGCACTCTGCCTAATTGTCGCAGTGACCACATGTCTGGAGAGGGCAATGGGGGGGGGGGATCAGAGGGGGCACAGGGGGGCGTGACCCCTGGTAATCTGAGGGGTGATGGATGGTTGGTAATTACTAGTAAATGGAGCGCCTTTGCACCACAGCACAGTATTTCAGTTGAGAGCCAGGGAGGGGCTGAGTGGAAAGGAAAGAGAGAGTGAAGAAAACAACCTTTATTCCTTCATCTTGACCAAGGGCTGAGCAAATGACCAGGGTTGATCAGAATAAAGTCTGCTAAACTAAAGGACTGTTAATCCTACACATTCAAATCCATACATGGTGTTAGCTTAGTCTGGCTAAATTACTCAGCACAGTGTTTTCCTTATTTTAGCTGGACCGCTTTTCGATCTAACTGTTGAGAAACAGCAAGGTCCTGTCTAAAGCCTTGTTTATAAGATTTCTGTTCAGCTCAAGTCTGTGTATTTGTCAGCTTGGCCAGTCTCCTGACAGACTTTGAGTGAAGGGATCAGACACATATTCACACTTGTCAGGTCACAGTACCTGTTTTTTCCTTCCACTCCCCTGAGCACGTTTGTGTAGCTAGCCACACGTGAGAACACTGTTTCAAATATGCGTGCATGCATGTTTTGTGTGAAAACTGCCTGTTTGTATAAACTTGTTAGCGCTGTTTAATCTTAACATATCTTTGAACAGGCACTTTATTAGCCTCTCATTCTTTCCTCATCCACTCACCCTGCCCATACAACATGGAAGGAAACGGTCACTGGCTGTCCTTCCACTTACACTGTGGTGTTCACATAATTTGTGCCTGTCATAATCTGTGCAATGAAGATTTTATTTGCAAGGTTGTGCAGAAAACTGCATGACCTGTTCAAGTACTCCTGCCAAGGGCACTAAAAAGTAGGGTTTTTTTTCTCATCAAAACATCATAACATAACATCAAGTGAGCAAAGGTGAGGTTAATTTGTAAATTCATTTAAGAGTAGATTTTTGTGCTGTTTAGAGACAGTATGCTGACCTATTCTATACTGAAAAAGACAGTGTTGAAGCCAGCAGTCTGCCTATTTCTTCTCCAGCAGTGCATTCTTCAAGCCTGCTGTAATTCACTGGGTAAACCTCTGAAATCAATGCAGGAAGACAGGTCTCAGAACAGACTCTGGCATTGAGCAAAGTCAGAGGGATAATTTCACTTTGGGCTCAGGCTATGGGATGGAAAGAAGGAGGCACACACACACACACACACACACACACACACACACACACACACACACACACACAAACAGCGTAGGTGGTGGCGGGGTTGTGGTGGAGTGTTCAAGTGATGCAGGACCAAAGCCAACAGGGCTGCTGCTCTGAGTGGGGAGGAAGTGCCAACCTGAGGAGAGAACTGCACACAGTTGCCAGGAAATGAAGCTACTGTAGAGCCTAGGGCAGTGTATTGTGGGAAAGAGATCACACATCCTCTTTCCTCCTAAAGTACATCATCCCAGCCAAAGCCAATGAGAACTTTACATTTAATTTTGTTTGACTGTTCTCCTCCAACAGTAGAATGGTTTGCTTAATGCTCACTGTGAAATCAGTGTGGGTATTTTCCTATGCCAACATGACTTCTGAACAGTAGCATCTTAAAATGTATTTTTGAGTGTAGTGGCCAAGGTGTCTGTACACTCTAGTGTGACATGTAGAGTCGCATATAGCATGATGCAAGTACAGTTACGTGCCAACAAGTGAATGAGGTGAACATGATTTGTGTGTTGAATATTTAATATTGTGAATGAGTAAGATAAGAAAAGATAGGAAGAGGTTGCAAGAGCTGATATAATAATATGTGTGATTCAAAATATATTTTTTGGATGAACAGATAATCCTCTGAAGCATTTATGTGGAGGCAATAGTTAGACCCCTGCATGCATAGTGTCTCTCACATCCCTACCGTCTATGCATCAATCAGTGAGGCAGCCAGTGGACACAGACAGTGGTGGACTGGTGAGGACAGGACTCCACACACAATTCGAGGAATAAAAAAGCACTATACAGCACCTGTACCTTCTATGAGCAACTCCTGCCCATGGCTGCCCAGCAGAGTACGAGACAGAAAGGGAGCAAAATCCACAAAGATCTCCCTCAACAGGGGGGCCACCTTCTCCAGAGCCCTCTCCAGCTTGGTGGTGATGCTGTCAAGGAGAATAGACAGACAGCAAGGAGAGAGAAAGGGCGGGGGGAGAGAGAGGATGTCAGGAAGGAAGGAAAGAGACAGGAAGGAGAATAACACCAGTAAACACATTAGTATAGGTTTGGGTGGATGAGAAATACAGCAGTGCCCCTGAAGAGTGGCAGGGCTGGGATGTGGATGGGCTGCTCTCCCTGGTACAGTGCATCCCCCTTTGCCCCAGAGTCAGGCCCTTCCACCAGTGGCACTACAGTGCTGTGCTGACTGGCTGACTGATTGACTCTGGCCTGTGCAAAATGTAACACGTCTGTAGAGGATGCAAACGACACTAGATAAAAACTACAGCAGATTGCTCTTACTCCTGCAGATGGGGTATTAGTCTGTTGTTTTCAGACGACTTCATATGATATACTTATGCAGTCTCTAATAGGGTAAATATGTCCTTTGCATCCTTTGTTGTGAAGTGTTACTAAGCTTTGTGTATGGGGCATAGCTGGTTTACATCGAAGTGGGAAGTCCCTTATCTCCCACACACAGCAAAGCACTGCTTTATGCTGTCTTTGTCTACAGCCAGGTGAAGTGGAGACATGCAACCATACAACAGAAGGCCTCTAAAAGCAGAAATACTGCCCTGTAGCTGTAGCTTATCCACCGGTTCACACACACAGACATAGATATTATGACATAAAGAGAGGAGCCTGAGTTCCCAGCTGACAGGAGCAGCAGAAAGCAAAAGGAGAGAGAGTGAGAGAGAGGCTTGGCCTAGGAGGCACTAGTGGCAGTGTGCCGCCCACCCAGCGGCCCCCTGGGAAAACACATTGAGGGGATGAGAGAGTGAGAGCAGGCCGCAGGAGGCCTGAGTGACCAATGGAAACGTCCTTGCCTATGACACTGGCCTGCACCTCGGGGGGCTGCCTGGAATCCTGCCAGGGAGCTAAAGGATTTGAGCTCAGGTGGTGTCAGCCCCGGGCAGAGTGGACACTGGTCTACCTCACAAAAGGTGCTGAAATACAAATTAGCACAGAGATAGCAATTACAAGAGTCAGAGTCAATGTGGCTTTCATGGTTTTTGACATAAGGTTGCTCTGGTGTGAAAGAGCTGTGATGTGATTGTATTTTCCATGGACTTATGTTTGAAATGCCTATGCAGCTGACTATATGTAATAAATGTCATTATTTATATCAGATGGCCATAGACACATGTGCTTGGACTGTTTCTCCCCCTCCTCAAATACAAGTTAGGCATCACACACACGCTTTCTGCAGCAAGATATATCCATTGACTTCATGGTTACGGTAAGTGATGTCAGTTACTGCTGCCATGGCAACTGATTTGCTATTCCTTTGGAGGAGGACAGAGAGAAAGAGAGGTAGAGAGAAAGGGGGGGAGGGTTGAGCTGTTTAAAGACAAGTGCAGAGGCCCTGGAGAGAGCTGGGTGGGTACACAGGCTCTCAGCAGTCAGGTGGAGGCCAGGAGTGGGGATGTCTGTCACAAACCATTAGAGGAGGTGAGGAGGATGGCTCAAGGTCACAGCACCATCCATACACACACGCACACACGTGCAGACACGCACACACACACGCACGCACGCACATACGCATGCACACGCACACATACACACACACACACACATTATTAAAATAAAATAAATCTTAAAATGCCTTACAGTGACCCTTGATACATATCAAACAAAACAGTGCAGATACAAAAGTAATATGCAGTATACACACATAAGTAAGGCCCCCTCTAGTGGTGAGATGTGGGGGCTCATTCAATCAGTGGATAGTGTATGAAGCTATGTACAATATACACATGTGCTAACGTGTACACACACACACAAGATGTGATGGGTGGACATGGCCATGGGACAGGGGGTAGCCTACCTCATATTCTCCACTGTATCCTCAGGCATCGGTGCCACCGTCTGTACGGCGGGCAGATTCTTACTGGTGGCTCCGTTGATGAAGCTGGAGGAGGAGGTGGAAGAAGAGGAGGCAGAGTCTATGGCTCCTACAGGGTATAAAAGGCCAACAACACAAACATATATTTATACCACACATTTGTGCATGTGTCTCAGCTATCTACATCACTAACTTCTTGTTAATTATTTTACAGTTATTACCACTTAATCTAAAATGTGTTCTATCTATCACAGATATTCAGTGCCATGTAATTATTGGAACAGCGAAGCATTTTTCTTTGTTTAGTTTGGTTTAGTTTGAGTTTAAAATTAAACAATTACTATGAGGTTAAAGTATAGATTCTCAGCTTTTATTTGAGGGTATTCGTGTACATATTGGTTTTACCATTTGGAAATGACAACAATTTGTATACAAAGTACACCACCAGACACTGGTTATCTTATCTATGCAGTATGTTTGGGGTCATTGCCTTGATGTATGATGAAGCGCCATCCAATGAGTTTGGAAGCATTTGCTTGTACTCAAGCAGACAAGACTTGACACATCAGAATTTATTTTTCTGCTGCTGCCATCAGAAGTTACATCATCAATTAAAACAAGTTAACCAATTCTAGTGGCAGCCATGCATGCCCAAACCATAACACCCATTCCTGTTGCAATCAGTCTAATACACAAGACCTTTTTGCAGAACCCCGCAGGCTTTTTAGGTACTTTTTAGCAATCTGTAACCTAGCTTCCCTTTTGAGGCTAACTAGTGGTTTACACCTTGTAGTGTAGCCTCTGTAGTTCTGCTGGTAAAGTTTTTTGCGGATGGTAGTCTCTGACACATTCACGCCTACCTCCTGGAGAGTGTTCCTGATCTGTTGAACAGTTGCATAAGAGTGAGTTGTTGACAGCTCTCTTATACCTGCACAAATGATATGACAGAACACACTTGACTAACCAGAAACACCTGTCATGGCAATAGTCCCAATACTTTTGGTGCCATGAAATAGGGGGACTTTGTATAAAAAATGTATAAATAGTATAACCAATATCTACACAAATACCGTCAAATAAAAGCTAAGCATCTATACTTTAACCTCATAGTAATTGTTTGATTTCAAGTCCAGACATTTGGAGTATAGAGTCAAAAGAAGAAAAAATGCTTTACTGTCCCAATAATTACGGAGGGCACTGTACCTATACGTTGGTAACAAATGCATGTGTCATGGGTCATCCTGAAGTATCTGTGCCTGAAGTATGTGTGTGTGAGAGGTTCAAATCAAAGGCAGTGATATCATGGGGCCTGAGTAAGTATGCATTAGCTGAAATCACACTTTGACTCTGACACATTTCTGACATTTCTGCACAAGGGCTGGGGGTGAAGCAGGGTATTTTTAATGAAGGACATTTAATAGGTGTTTGAGCTCCTAATGGTTTCAGTATTAAGTGGGTCCTTTCAGAGGCCTTTTCCATGACCACAGGAGCCCTGAGGCGGAACCAGCACTGTACAGTACAGACGGCCCCGGGGGGAGCAGTGTGACAGGCTGGAACACACACTACTCAGCTGAAACAAACAAATCTGTGACACAGGTAATAAAACATCAACATGTTTTATTTTGTGAACGTAATTGAATGCATTTTCCTCAAACCTGGTTATATACAGTGGAATACCAAAGCCATGTTAATGTATAGACGCTACATACTACACTCTATCCCATATGGTAGAAAAGAGAGCCATCTGGTGGCAAGTATTAGATCCTTCACAAAAGGAAATCTCTGTGATCTAGCTGAGAGGGCCCACTGCTTCTATTCTTGGAAAAGCATCAAAGCGGAAATTCCAGACTGGGTCATTAAGATTTGCAGTAATTACTCAAATTAAGCCCTGACAAACTATACTGAGCGACAGTTCTTTGAAATAAACCACATTACAGGCCAAGAACATTAGTAGTGCATTATAAGTGACCTCGTAGGCCACTGAGCCCCTGAGTGCCATTAAGAGAGCTTGTTGGGTGCCATGATCTACCAGTTGTGTTGATCATGCTTTTAGGAGTGGCTGAGGCTGCAGCGAAGATGTTGGGGGTACTCCCTGCTGCCAGGCCACTGGAGGTGCTGGCATTGCCCACAGTGTTCACTGCCACGCTACCTGGAGGAGGCTTCTTCACTGGTACCACCACACTCCTGTAAAACAGACACCCATATACAGTAAGTAGATACAGGGGCTTAGGGGCAAGCATATATATATAAGGTATAATATAATATAACACACAATCAGACAAAGAAAATGATCAGGAGACAGATATGTCCTTCTTCTGTGATCTATGTGTATGTGGAACATTATTAACTGTGATGCTTGTGATTGAGAAACATTCAGTGTGGCTTGTCAACCCACGGAGACTAGGAGTGATGTCAGCCAGGCTCTGCCAGTGTGAGAATGCCCAGACTTCACTCAGGCCTTTAGGAAAGGTAAACATCCTGCCCTGTAGTTCCATCACCGCAAACACGCACACAAGCATGCGCATATACACACACACACACACACACACACACACACACACACACACACACACACACACACACACACTCTTTGTCCATTTCAGTCTCTGTGAGGCCAGAGCAAATAAACCAGAGGACCGGTGGCCAACCAGTTGCCATAGTGGAGCTATTTTTCCCTGGGTCTGCTGCCATCACCACTGCTTTCTCCTGCACTCCACTCCGCTCTGTTCTGCCCTGACGAGTTGTCAAACAACCAAAACCCTAATGACAGATTCTCCAGGAGCGTCTGGTTGGACGGCATTGTCACACATCCTTGCTGCTACTGCGTCACATCAGAAGTGTACGGATCACAGAGCACCAGATCCAGGGC
This sequence comes from Argentina silus, assembly GCF_951799395.1. Lineage (NCBI taxonomy): Eukaryota > Metazoa > Chordata > Actinopteri > Argentiniformes > Argentinidae > Argentina > Argentina silus. Next base: position 16,714,212 of record NC_139653.1, read on the forward strand.
CTCCTCTGTGCTACACACACATACAACACAACGACAGTGCAGGCATGAATAACACACACATTAACTTATTAAAAGAGAGCCAAAAATATGCTTCTGGTTTTCCCTCTTATTTATAGAAACTATATTTAGAAAACACATCACATGGTGGCAGGAGAGAGAGGGGGGCACAGTAATGAAATCTATAAAAGAAGCCACTAGGGTCTGGAGATGGGAGTTAAACTTGTGACCTTCCCATGTTTCCCCTGGAGAGCACAGACGCTACATTGAGCCCAACAGACCATCTCTGCATGCACTCTGATTGGACAAGGATTAGAGCTGATACAGCCCACAGAGCCCTTTTAGAGCCCCACAGCAGGAAATAGAGGGAAGGATTCCTCTTATCGGGACTGCCACTGGCTCTGGGGTTTGTGAAGATGCCAGATAGTGTCCCCTGTCTCCTGTGGTAAGTCTGTGTGACAGGCCAGGGCTCTCTGTTCTGTCACACACTAAGCTTGCTTTCATGCGAGTCAAATCCTCAGGAAGAACACAGAGCTTAGAACAGTTATCAAAACAACTACACAGAGATGTATAACAGGGTCAAACTGTTCATACCTGCTATCACGCACCCTCCAACAGCAGAAAGACAAGATACAATGAAATATCCTGAGGGTGGGAATAACTGTCTTTTTCCATTTTTCTTCACCACAATGCTGTTGAGAGGGAAACAACTCAGCTATGATCTGTTATCTACCATAGCAGATATAAAACACCTCTGAAGGTGTAGTCTTTCAATAAGCTTCTTCTTAGGAATTCCCATTTCACCAACAGATGTTATGGCTGAAGACCACATAAAAGGGACAGTCTTTAGGTAAAACCCACAAAGCATACCACAGTATTTGAGACTTTTTTTTATTTTATTTTTTTAGATTAATTCTTTATCAATCAAAATTAACTCTTCTTCTACCTCTAATACACAGAGGGAGAGAAAGAGAGAGAGAGAGAGAGAGAGAGAGAGAGAGAGAGAGAGAGAGTGTGTGTGTGTGTGTGTGTGTGTGTGTGTGTGTGTGTGTGAGAGAGAGAGAGAGAGAGAGAGAGAGAGAGAGAGAGAGAGACATGCCAGTGTGCTACTTATTGGAATATTAAATATCTCAAGAGATATCCCTCTGCTCTGAAGAACTCTGATGACAGCATCATTTATTCATTAGATCTCTGCACTGCTTTGGTCTAGCAGATCTCATTGACAGATATCAGCACATCACTGGCATGTTTGGAGCTGAACACTGCTTATAGATTTAATTTATTTCCCAACGTTATTTCTTGTTCATATCATCCAGTATAACCCTCCGATGCTGCTTTGACATGGTTAGGGCAAAACTAGATGTACAGGATGTTGATAAAATATGATCAATTTTATGAATAATGTATTAGCTGAGTGCTCATGAATTATGTATAGATTATCTAACACATATTTTATTAAAAGGATTGTCTTAATTGAGTTGTGGTGAATAAAGTGAGGATTAATCTTGGGATGAATATTAATGGACTCCAAGGCTGTAGGAGATGACAGTGTAAGTATAACCAAAGAAATGTTTCCTTTATGATACCACATACAGAATCTAGTGTTAGTGCCTTTTATTCATGAATACAGAAATAGATAAAGTGAAAATATACTTAGCTTCCAATCATAAATCCAATTAAATCCAAACATATTAAAGCAGTTGTCTTTTATTACAAATAATCACACATACAGTGTCAAATGACATCTTTGTGACATTGTCAGGAAACTGTACTACCAAGGGGGAACGAAGGTGTATTCAGATTTCTCATACAACAGTCATCTGCACAGACTGAACACTGGGTATTGAAGACTAATTGAAAAATCCACCTATGTGAAAGTCTCAGATAGCGGGGGCCAGGGGAGTCAGCCCTCTGGTACCGACTTTGAGGCCTTTTTTTTCTTCTTTTTTGATGTTGTCACTCCCAATCTATCACAGACCTGACAGACAATCGAAAGGCCCTGTCTACGACTGGCAGCTCATTTCGCTGGCAGGTGGCAAACAATTAGACACAGCAAATTGAGGCTCGGGGATGACATTAAAGCATGAGACAAAGTTGTATGTATGGCGTGGATGGTCTGTGTGAAAGCATTTCAAAAATAATACACTTTGCTGTGGCGACTAATTTCAGGCTGCCATCTCCCATTATGGGTGTGAGCAGTGAGGGCGACAGGCCGGGCCGCAGTGTGGCGTGAGGCCGCTTCTGTTTAATCTGTCATCAATGCCCTGGAGACCCCCGTGCTGCGCTCCCCCCTCCTCCATCTCCTCCTCCATCTCCACCTCCCCTATTCATCAGCCTCACCTCGGCTCATGGAGCGATGGTGCAGCAGTAGCATACATTACAGAGAGGGAAAGGCCTATTGTTCCTCCTCCACCTTCTTTCTAGGGCCCAGACTGAACACACACACACACACACACACACACACACACACACACACACACACACACACACACACACACACACACACACACACACACACACACACACACACACACACACACACACACACACACAGACACAGACACAGACACAGACACAGACACAGACACAGACACTCCTGCAGACCCCCCCACCAATCACACTCACACACAGAGGACACACAGGGCCAATGGGGCCTTTTTGTACAGGGTTGAGAGTTTTTGTTTGTCCAGTTGAAGTCTACTTAAATTTCCTTTTGGGAGGAATTGAACTTTCAAAACTTCATCAACTGTAAAAGATAAGAATCAAGGGAGCTCAAGCTTGAAATACTGTCAAGGGCAAGTTTACAAACTCTTAAATCTAGACAGATTACTGTGAGGTCTTATCTACTCTTGGAATGTAAATAAACAATTGCAGCGCCGCAGTGCTTTTGAGATCTTTTCAAACACACAAATTCTTTGCCATGGGGGATGAATACAGTGCAAGTGGTCTGAAATGAATGATGTGTTGCTTGCTACCTAAAAATCATTACTGTTGCCCCAGACAACCAAATAGACCAGGTGGATAAAGCAGAGCTAAACTTGCTTGAGTAATGATACACATGACATTTTTGGCATGAAATGTATACTGGTTATCATCACTTACAATACATGTTCATGTGGATGGAATGTCAAACATATTGTCAAACATAGGACATGTTACAATAGACATTGTGTGGGCCATATGTAAAAGTCTAAAGAATGTTGGAAAACCTTGCTCCCTATTTGTCAAGCGTGTTGGGTGAAATTTGCATAGGGCATAGTCACATGATTGTATAGGGTGTGCCCCATTAGTGGCTGTGTTACCTGTCAAAGGAGTGGAATTGCATGGGCAGCATGGCCTCTCTCTTGATGGCTGGGTCAGGGTAGGGCAGGGGTTCAGGGCCTGCCTCCGTCACTTCTACTGGCGTAGCCACCAGGCTCTTGAGGATCTCTTTAATGTTGATGCCCTTGCTGGCCTGGCTGATGCTGGAGATGGAGGGGGGTCTGAGCACCTCCACAATGGGCGAGTCAGCCGGGCTCTCCTGGGACTTCTTCACCTCAGAGGAGAGGGTGCAGAGCAGCTCGCTCATGGCATCTGGCCCCCCTGCGCTGGACTCTAGGTATGCCCCGTTCAGCACACTGGCCACCTGCTCCTCACCAATGCCAGAGTCGGTGTGGGGTAGGGAGCTCCCCATGTGTAGGTCCTCCATGTGTGTGGGGTTGTCCTTACTGCTGTCTGTGTACACCAGGGTTTTTTTGTGTGACACAGGGTACAGTACATGTACAAACCTAGTAATTGACACAGCAAACATCAATAAATAGCTGAGATAATCAAATCAAGAACATAGATACAATAACATAGCATCTGCCAAGAAAGGAACGTAACAGAGGTCAATACCAATAACAACTGATGTACTGTACACCAAAAAAGATTTGTGTGTCAAACGTTTGGATTCTGACCAGAGACCAGAGGGAAGAGGCAGTGATCCACTGTTAAGATAAGCTACTGTCTCTCTCCTCTCTCTCCTCTCTCTCTCCTCTCTCTCTCTCTCTCTCTGTTCACTTTCTATGCTAATTAAACACTAATTCCTAATTCAACTTAATCCAGTTCAGAGGTACAGAAATCATGCGTATTACTGTACATCAAACCACACATTTGAGTCGATGATTGTTAGTTTAATGGGAGAAGTAACCATGCAGGATATTAATCTCATATTCACTCATTATAGTTAAGACATTTTCTTAGAAAGGCATGTGTAAGATGCACAGTTTGGGTGCATTCAACATGCAAGAGGACGGATGGAACAAAAATTAACCATAACCTCACCAAACTTGAAATGCATGGTACATTTACTTCACATCCATCCAAAATGGTTAGCATAGCCAATATATCATTATGATGCCAGCATGCTTGAACTGATTGCTTACTTGGGGACCAACTACAGAACTTCAACCAAACCTGGTCAGTTCACCCAGCTGCAGATGTGCCCTCCCAGTCTCCCCACTCTTGCCTGTCCTGACCCAGTTGTTTTCCAGTTGCAGGGCCGAGCTCATTAATATTCATCACATGCCCCTAACAAGGTCAGCAAGGCCTGATTTAGCAGGAGAAGACATCTGGCTTCCTGGTCCACACCAGACAATCGTCTGCCACATGCCGTCTGGAAAATTCCCTCTTTTCTGGTAAAATTTATGAGGGCGGCAGAACACCTCTCCTCCCAGCAGCCTCTATGATCCCATTTTCCTCTGGTGGATTGCCTGCCTAATGGGCACTGACAGATGGGACTGGAAATAGAAGGCCTGACTCCACTGCCCCGAAAACAGCAGCACTGGGCTAGCATGCTGCAGCTCCCCTAACTCTCATCCTAACTATGCCTCTTTCTCTCTCTCTAGGTCCCTCCTTCGCCTTCCATTCTGAACTCTATCACTCCACCCCTGCTACTATCATCTCTTTCTCTATCTTTCTGTCTATCTCTCTTTCGCTCTCTGTTCAGATTTACTCTAAATTCAACTTGATCACTCAGCTCACACAGACAGTTTCAATGCGTCAATGTGCTCAACCATCCCTTTGTAGACTACTGATCTATTGATTTCTTTTTTTTTCTGTGAAGAATGCATATATTACTTTTTATATCACAGTAATGCAGTTACAACTTTCATACCTCCCACCCCCACCCCCACCCCCGCTTCCTCATTTAATTCTGTGCAGTGCAATTAGCTGAGCACATGAATAAATCATAGGGAGCTCAGTGAAGCGCGGTCTCCCTGACTGAAACACCAGCTCTTCATTGAGCCTTCAACAGCTCAAGCTGGGGGCAGTGTTCCAGCACAGAGCAAGGACACTGCAGCCAGAGCAGGCAGAGTCACCCTGGACTGCAAAGTGGGGTTAGGGGATGGGTGGAGAGGGGAGGAGAGGAAGCAGCAAGCACCTGTGCTGGTAGGTGAGTTGATCTCCTGACGAATGCTGTGCCCTGATTGGCTGCTCATCCTGGCTGTCTCGCGCTGGGGTTCCAGGATGTCCCGGTACTTAGACACCATGAGGACAGAGATGAAGTAGACCACTGCCAGCGCAAGGAACTGAGCCTGCTTACTGTCATCCTGAGGGAGGGAGAGAGAGAGACAGAGAGAGAGAGAGAGAGAGAGAGAGAGAGAGAGAGAAATGGGAGAGAGAGAGAGAGAGAGAGAGAGAGAGAGAGAGAGAGAGAGATAGAGACAGAGAGAGAGAGAGAGAGAGAGAGAGAGAGAGAGAAATGGAGAGAGAGAGAGAGAGAGAGAGAGAGAGAGAGAGTGATAGATAGAGAGAGAGAGAGAGAGAGAGAGAGAGAGAGAGAGAGAGAGAGAGAAAGCACTCACATGGTCACACCAGCCTCTGTGTTGCAGCAGTACTCAATCTCCTCTCACACTGACTCTGCTGCCTCAGAGCCTGTTAGCACATTAAAATCATGCTGCTTCCTCAACAAAATAAAATCCATGAAAGTCTGACACATTTTGATTACAGCCACCATGCACAAACTGACTGCTTTTCGATATCTGCTCTTTAATATATTTATTGCATTTATACACTGTGCTTTCAACAAACAGAAGTGAGTCAACAAGGGCACCTTCATTACTTGCCCTGTTGAGAGAACACTCTCTCTCTCTCAATCCACACCTGTTTGCCCGCCAACAAACCATCCCATTACCTTCAATTCTACCTGCAGGAATCGTATTGTCACACACAGAGATACAAACACAGTCCTACTTACAACATCACGGAATACGACGGCGCGGAGACGATTGATGTCCACGTCCTGAAGAAGGCGATCGGGGTCCTTGATGGATGAAAGGTTACTGGGGAAATTCTCAATGGTAGTCTAGAAAAACTGTTCAACTGTACATCCTATTCTGTTCAGTCAACAAATATCACCCTGGCATTAATTTTCATTCACATACTGTACTGTACAGTATTGTATGTTGTTACACAAATGTCAGACATACCCAAATGAAAAGGGGATTACAGATTAGAAACACTTGAACATTTTTGTATAATATTTTAATTTTGTATACCACTCAGCAACAGTTGTTTAGAGACCATGGAAGTGTAATGAATGAGAGTGGGCATTGGTCATGATGGACAGTGAAAAAAAGCAGAGAAGACGGGAGAGAGAAAATAGTAGAGGGTACATGCAGGGTGAGGGGTTGAACTGCTGAAAGGGAGGACAGGGAGATAAGGACATACCTTGCTGGCAGACACTGCATTATGCACATTCTCCTGGGTCTTGCTGTGTGCTATGGATGATTTGGTTCCCCTGTCTCTCTGTCTCTGCCTGCACTCCAGACAGTTCCTCACAGCCACACAACACACTGGGTTGGAGACACAGAGACAGCATAATTTAACAGCATAACTCTCCTCTAATTTTTAGGTTCACGCCGTGCTGACATCAATGCATTTTCAAAACTAATCAATTATTACAAATGACTATTTGGTCCAGACTTAAATTACATGAGGCTAGGGTGTAATAAGCAGCCAGACTGATTTCACAGTGCAGGCAATGATGAGTGAAGTTGGTGAGTGTGTGTGCATGTTTGTGTGTGACAAGGGTACAGTAACTGGAGGACACATTCTGTCTCATTTTCCTCTCCACAAACCCATAGTCAACAATCTAGCAGGCAGGCAGGCACGCAGGCACGCAGGCACACACACACACACACTCTCTATGGACTTCCTCTGAGTCACACCAATGCCAGACACAAAAGGCTAGCATTTGCAGGGAGTACCTGACTGCACTGCAAATGACTCCCTCAGCAGTTATGAATTCTACATATCTAAAACACATTTCAAGATTGCAACACAGGCATACATCATTTATCAAAGCAGTGATTCACCAGAGTAAATCTAAACCACTAGACTTAAAAATGAATTAGCTGTGTTGACCAAACCAAGGAATTTCATGGATTGCTGGAATTACTAAAACTGTCATGATATTGCCATGGCATTTATTAATTTCCTTATTAATCATCCAATATGACAGTTAATATCTGTGGATTGTCACGCACGCACGCACGCACGCACACATGCACGCACGCACGCACGCACACACGCACACACACACACACACACACACACACACACACACACACACACACACACACACACACACACTCACCCAGTCTGAGGCACTGCCTCATAAGGCCTCCTGAGGACATGTTCTTCTCTGCCTCAATCTCACTGAAGTTGAGGGAGCTGGCGAACACCAGCACATCCACCATAGCCATGAGGCGGGACAGGAAGGTGACTGCCATCTCTGAGGACATGCCCTGGGTCACCTCAATATTCTCTAGCTCCGTCTGGGTCACAATACCAGGGACACAGTCAGACGGAGACACAGTCAGACGGTGAACTCGGCTATCTCTCTTTCTTTCCTTCTATCTTTCTTTCTTTCTCTCTATGTCTATCTCTCTCTCAACACCCTCCCCCCTCTCTCTCTCTATTTCTTATATATTTTCTAAGAAATACAGAGTAGAGCATGCAAGATGTGGTAGTGATGAGATATGGTTTATATATTGTGTGTGTGTGTGTGTGTGTGTGTGTGTGTGTGTGTGTGTGTGTGTGTGTGTGTGTGTGTGTGTGTGTGTGTGTGTGTGTGTGTGTGTGTGTGTGTGTGTGTGTGTGTGTGTGTTTGTGTGTGTGTGTGTGCGTGCATGTCTGTGAAGAAGAACAACTCTGTCTGTGAATTACTTCACTGGGTCTAGGTGCAGGGAAGGTGGGGGTGAGCGGAATCACACAAAAAAGTCCAGTGAAACAGTGTAGTTATGTGGAGGTTTCACAAAGACAGTGGTGACAGTACATTGAGGGCAGGGCAGTGTGTTGAACCCCAACCGCTACCCAACTCGACCCCAGAGCCCACATTGTCAGACACTGGAGCCCCTTCACCAGTCTTTACCACCTGCTTTTGGCTGCTAGCACTAATTTGCTTCATGTTAATGGGAGAAGGAGACAACAATAGCAATACATAATATTAAAATACATAAACATATCAGGGGTCTGCTTAATGGTACAGTATTCGATTCGAGTCATGATGTTCCAACAAAATAACCCTAACCCTAACCCTAACCCTAACCCTAACCCTATAGTAAGAGTTGTTTTCTGATATTCATCTTTCACCCTGGATTTTTTCAGATTATGACCAAACTAATCCATTAGAAATTGGGGGTATCTCGTATCTGTCAGTAGACACATCATGATGAGACCATAGGTAAATAAGGAATACTAAGAATAGACATGGCAGCATATTGTCATTTTTGTGGTGAGAAGGTCTAAAAAGTAAAAAAGTTTAGTAAAACAAACATGCAGGAGGGAATAAAAGTATACAGTTGATATGAAAGAAAACTAACTAAATACTAACCTTGGTGCTCTGGACATGCACAGAAAAAAAATAGAACAAAACAAAAAACTATGATTAAAATCAAGAGATTGCAGATAAAGCACATAATTACACAAACAAGTTACAACCCTTAACACATAAACAAAACATACTTAAGTGAGTCTGACAAAGTAATATCCTAAAAAACTGCAGAATAAGTTATGTAAATAAAGTTGGCTACAATCGATAAAGACAATCAACAAGTCTTATTTCCCCAAGGCACTAAGCATGCAATCGTAATTCAACACCACCAGGTGGCAGTGTGCCACCACAGACTAGAGAGGCTGACCCCCTACTTACAGAGGGAGAGGTGGCCGCTGAGAGGAGAGGCAGTATCCCTCCACAGGCGATAATGATGTTATCCACCATTTGTGAGATGAGGTGGATGGTGTTATGCACAAAAATAATGTTCTCATTGCTATTCACAAAGTCCATGACAGATTTGGTTGAATGGCTACAAGCAGAGGGAGAAAACAGGATTAATATTAATTTGATCAGGCAGTCACATTTCACGACAGATTACACATAGATCACTTTACTACATGAGAAATATCAATCCACCGTAAATTTATGAGAAACCCTGCTGAATGTAGCTCTGCGAACAGAATACCAGTAAGATCCTGTGGCATATGTGTATGATAGTAAACACTAAGCAGTGCTGATCAATGAGTGATGCTCTCCCTCCACACTGACCTCCTCCAGACATGGACGTCTGTCTCCAGGGCAAACAGCAGGTCTGTCAGCAGTCTCTGGTGCATGGGCGACCATTTGAACTCTGGGATACGGAACATGGTGGTGCGTGGGCCAGGGCTGAACTGCCGGCGCTGCTCCTCAGTCATGGGCATGCCCCGGAATCCCAGATCCACATGCAGGTCCCTCTCCATCTGACTGGCAGAGCGCCCGAGCAGGGTCTGGGGGGGGGGGGGGGAACAACACCAATCACCATCACACACAGTAACACACTCTCCTTCACACACAGCAGTTACTCAGAGCCGAGCATGATCCATCTGGGACAAATACAGTACATTGTCAAATGAGAGAATATTCATGTATCTGCTTCAAACTGTATACACTGATTAACACAGCCTGTAGGCCTTGGTGGCATACAGCATGCAGAAGAGTGTGATTCAGAGATAGAGACCTGAACCTGAGTGAATGTAGGTCTGTATAAGCAGGTTTAAAAACCAGAGCCTATAAATTGAACATGAGCAATTATGCAACAGCAGAGAGTCTAAAAACAGTCCTTACTCCCACTCGGCCTCCATCAGTAGCCCAATCTGGGTGAAAACGGCTTGACCTTTCAAAAAAAGAGCACAGCATACAGGAGGGGGAGGAACAGGCAAATCCCAAGTTATCATAATGGAATAAGGCTCCTCTATTTCTGCCCTCCCACTGGCTCAGCCGAGTATTCCGGCCCAGTTTACAGGCTCTCTGAGGAGCGCTCCCTGCTGTGAGCAAGGCTGGCCTGGCCCCATTAAAGGCCGCGTTGGGGATGGGAATGAGTACCATTACTATATATCTGTTCAGTCAGGGCCAACAGATCCTGACACACAGCAAATTTAGTGTTGGCACAGCCCTCTCCATTCCCACTGTGAGCCCTGCCATGCTTCAGTTCTCATGAGCATCTATCTCTGGTGACTGGCCTAGGGCTGGGAGCTCACTAACCTCCGTTACTACTAGTCAGTCCATGATACTAACAGTCATTCTAAAGCCTTTTTGAATTTCAGTATAATGCATATCCCTGGTTAAACATTACATTTGACCAATTTAAATTAAACACACTCCATTCCAACTGACCTGTGTGGTGGCAGTAGTCTGGATCTTCTTGATCTCTTTGTCCTTGACGTTGTCTGACCTCTCAGTGTCTGAGGTGGTGCAGGCTGCGTCTGCTCCAGTGCCCGTCTTAGCAGGCAAGGGGTCTCCCTCAGCCCCTGCAGCGCTCCCCTCAGTGAACTCTGCCTCCTTAGAGGAGGCCTCAGCCTCAGTCATAGAGTGGCTGTTGTCCCCCAGGGCCGACTGCAACTTAAACCCCTCCTCCTCCAGGATGCAGGCTATTGGGCCCGGCTCTGAGCTGCCTGTCATGTAGGCCAGCAGACCCAGGTCATTGCTGGCACTGGTGTGGACCTTGGGCTCTGGGCTGGCAGGTACCATGGGCTCAGCTGGGCTCAGATCAGGGAGCAGCTTGTCCTCCGTCCCTACCACTACCTTGCCAAACAGGAAGTTGTTGTTGCTAGGGATACTATCCTTGTCGTCAGCCAATGTGATGAGAGGGCATGTGTTCTTGTCCTCCGCGTTCTTGGGCACCAGTACACTGTTGAGCTTCTGTACAGCAGCACAATACACATTATCCAGCAGGGAGTCTACCTCCACCAGAGCTCTGTTCTCAGGGGGGGACAGGTCCATATCGTCCAGCTTCACCTCGGTGGCCTCCACCTTCTCCGCCTTGATGTCCACCAGCAGGTCATGAACTTCCACTCTGACCCCAGCCACAGTACTCTCAGCCCTGCCCAGCACCTCCTCCGGTCCCTTCCCCTCAGCCAGCAGATTGCGCGAGTCTGCACTCTCATAGTCTGTCTCGCTCTCAGGTGTCTGGGTCTGAGAATTGTCTTCTAACTCACGGATCTCAATGGCGCCCTTGATGCCCGAGGCCTGAGCAGACAGGCCAGAGATGGTGCTGACGAAACCTTTCTTCCCTTTCTTAATGTTCTCCTCTTCCTGCCGCTGGTACTCCTCATACATCTTAGCCAGATATTCCTTATGAGCCTCGTATGTCACCTGTCATAGAAAATCATATGGAGTAAATTGCCTTTTCAGTGATATTGGTGTTTGTCCATTATATATAACTATATCATATGATAACCATAACTGATTGGTTACAATAAATTATATCAATATACTGTATATTCCCAAGAAATGTCAGCAGTGTTTATTGTTAACAGCAGAGGGCAGTGTTCTTCTCCTCTCCTTCATTAACACCTGATTGGTGGTACTTACCTTGGAGTGAGCTATAGAGAGTGTGTCCACCCACACACGCCAGCCCCCCCACTCATATTTAATGGCATGGTAGAGCAGGATGCGGAAGATGTTATACACCATTTCTGTGATCTTCTGCTCCTCAGAGTTCTTGGGGTTGATGTAACTCAGAGAGAACATCCAGTCCTGCCATACTGAGCACTGGAGCAGGCACCTACATACAACAGAGAACCAACACATTATCAATACAGCTCTGACACAAAGTAGTCTGCAAAGCACATTATGAAGTACTTTGTGTCGTGCTGTTTGATCATCACTCAGTTCAAGTTTGACTTTTAATAGACTGTATAAGGCAGTTATTTTTAAGCTCTCATTCACAATCTTAATCACAGAAATGATACTGTGTCATAATAGATCATAGTTAGACCATCAGCATTGGCTGATTGATTGACAGACAAAAAGCTAACAATGGTGTCACTGCTGGGAAGAGTGTTGACGTGGCTGTAAATTAGAGAGTGACTTAAAGTGTGCGTGCGTGCGTGCGTGCGTGCGTGCGTTCGTGCGTGCGTGCGTGCGTGCGTGCGTGCGTGCGTAAGAAACATCTGCTCTTGAGAACATAATGATTTATCATCAATTAAACAGAAAACAACAACTAGAGAACAATGTCTCTTTTTTCCTTTTATTTGACACGTTATTCCAGAAGCTAATTGATGCAGGGGGTGAGTGAGAGGCGGGAAGAGTTCCTCTCACCGTCTGTTCTCGCGGCTGTTGCTGAACAATTTGATCATATCAGACAGGAAGAGCCGGTGAACCTCCATCAGCTCAGTACTTGAGGAGGAGTTTTTCAGCAGGGTCGCCACCACCTTCAGAATCACTGATCACACACAGTCACTCTCAATAGGCAGATCAATAAATCAATAGGTATGGCAGAGCACCAATTTTGACAATCAATATTCTTACCTGGATTCTGAATCTTCACCGTAGAGTCAGGTTCAGGATGGGGTTTGTGAACTACTTGTGTGCACACCTGCTCTGTGAGAATCTGATGTGGGAATAAAATATATTATCACACATTCAGGCACCTGTCGTGTAATACTAGGAGTCCTTGGTTAAAAGGGAAGTGTTTCTCAGTACCTCATATAGTGTGTTGTAGGTAGTCACAGACACAGTGCTTGTGTGCAGCATCAGCCTCTCTCCCAGGAGAGTGAAGAGACTGTGTGTGTGCATGATCTCTACCTTCCTCCTTTGGAAAAAAACATACAATTATATGGTAAAGATCAACTAGCCCTGTTAGATCAACATCAACATGCATCAACCTGCCACCCTATGAGCCCCCTACAGGAGCTGGGCTCAGGAGAGAGGTGTCAAAAACAGCCGTTGTCACAGAGCATGCTACTTCCTTACAGGTGTGTAGGATAACGAAGAGGCTCTGTCGTCGGGAAAGGCTCCCAGAGACACTGGAGGTATGGCACAAGTGAGTGGGTTTAAATGTGACAAAGTCCCTATATGCATATATATACCTATATATATATATATATATACACACACCAGTGAGGCTTGTTGTCACAATACTGAGCCAAGGGAGCGGCATGCTGCTGCAACTGCTACAAGACAGGTTGGGAGATTCCTGACAGGCAACGATTTCTGTAGTTTGGCCAGGCTGACAAATTGGGCACTTAAGAAAGGAGTGCAGTTACTTTCCAAAAGGCATAAATATGGAAATTGAGATAAAAGGGCAGAGGGATAATGTCATGTCAGTAAAATGACTGCATTAAACCTTGGAGGAGAACTGGCCTTCTGAATGCTTTTGGGAGTCAATCCAGACAATGGCCATACTTTTCCCCACAGAGGTTGTCTAAAGCCTGGATAGAATGAAATGTGAAATGAAGGTGATGTCACTTAAGTTGAAATATACAGATTTGCCATCTGAGGATGCAGAAGATACAGAATATTTACACAAGAGAGTTTAGAGGTTTTTAAGAGACCAAGTTCTTTTTCTCAGTCTTCTTATCTCACAAAATTAATTTTGTGGAAATCATATGATATTCAATAGAATTCAAACCACAAATCCGATTTGGACCAAAGTCCTACCTGATAATTATTAAGACACAAGGAATCAAAAACAAAAGTCACCCATAAAGTAATATGAAGCTGCGGTTTGGAGTTTTCTTTCTTCCTACTATGTAATGTATTTCTGGTTAACCTTGTAATCTGGATGTTGCCCTGTCCAATGGTATGAGTCACTGAAGTTGTGTGTCTAATGTCCCATTATACAGTGTGATAGTACCAGATTCTGTCCAATAGACTGCACTGTCCCTGCTATTAGGTGAAAAAAGTGAATTTCTCCAAAATACTAAATAAAAGAGATCCCAAGCACTTTGTTTACCATCTCCAGTTTTTTCGAGTTGAGAATATGGCATGAGTCACATGGTCATTGGACTGCCCTGCACTGACCATGTGACTCCTCTGAACTCAACAACTGGAGACGATCAACAAAGCTCGGATTCTCTTTTATTTCGGATTTTGGAGAAATAAGACCCTTGCACAGACTTTGCTGAGTAACTAACGTATATTGAAGAGTCACGAAAGAATTTACAAATGTGTGAACCGGTTGTTTAAATTGGCTCAGTGTAGCATGCCATACTACACACTGGACCAGAGCTAGGCTGAGTTGAGCTGTGCCCTTGGTTGTAGAATTGGTGTGTATAACAGGCAGACAACAGGGATGGTTTAAGCCTACTCACTTGTGACCCAGATGCTTGAGGAAGTAGCCGAGAACTTTAAGGGACTGAACTCGGATACTTTCACTCTTGGAGTCCAGGAGCTTGTAGATTACCCTGGACAGGAACATGCAACATGACAAGCTGTTAATAATACACATCCTTGACAGTTCATATTGCCACATTGATTAAACAATCCTGAGCTAGTGGGTCCAAAATCCAAAACAGTAAATTCTCCGAACTTGCTAGTGGAGTCCATTGGTGATACGCATTTATATTTAACACATGGGGCATATGTTTGATCGTCCATGTCAGAAATGAAATAAATACGTTCATATCATTACATTTCTATGTCGATTTTTTGTTACAGAATACCTGAATTATTCATGAATGTATCATGTAGTGTTGGGAATGTGATTTCATTACATGAAATAAACTCTTAATTTTGCGCATTAACAAGAGGCAACAACAAGAGGCAACAAGGCTTTTGTGTCCCTGGGGGCTCACCGTATTCCATTCCTCTGGTCGAAGGCAGGGATCATGGAGGCTGGGTGCTCAGACATAAGGGCAACCAGGAGCTGCAGTACATCATGTATATTCTCATCCTGGAGAGAGAGAGAGAGAGAAAGAGAGAGAGAGAGAGAGAGAGAGAGAGAGAGAGAGAGAGAGAGAGAGAGAGACACCTGTAGAGTTCAGTATATTATTGTATCATCCCTGTAGGGATCAGGAGTTCTTTAACAACAGAGAAAGAGATTTGAGACACTCACTTCAGCCATAAGCTTACTTTACAGCATCCGACAAATAACTCTCGTAACCAAGAACCTCCCTTGCTGTAAATAGAAACTTGTGTCCTGGTCTCAACAATTGACGGCAGTATTTCAGAGAATCAAATATTACAGTTCTGCTAGGATAGAAATAATGCTGTAGAGTCCTACCTCATGCATTGTTAACAGGTAGTTCAGGATACTCTGTAGTTCATCCTCCTTAACGCCTCGGTCCTGAGAAAAGAAACAAAGCTTAGTACAGACTGAAGAAAACTTTTACCTCTTCTAGTAAAACAATTGGAAAATTACCAGAAATTGATCAATCATTATTGGCAACTTTACTGGAGACTGTACAGTGGGCCAGTGTTTAATATGAGCACACCAACATCACAGCGGTGGTATACCTCAATGCCGCTGCTGCAGCAGACACAAGGTGTGAAGTGCTGCTGAAAGCCACCACAAGGTGGTGATAAGAGCTGTGAAGGATGTTTGAAAAGAGAATGGTTTGCCTCATCCGTTTGCCTTATCAGATAGATCCGCAAAATCAAGTTTATTATAGCAGATCATGAATTGCAGAGATGAACAGTGGAAATGGTTATTTTTTTATCAGGTTATTTTAGCGAGGACCAAGCAATGGAACCAACTCCTATCTACTCTCATACCATCATCACACATTCTTTCACAGTGCAGAGAAACGGGGAAATGTTTTACCCAGTTTTTCAGCTTATGTAATGTAATGTAGTGTATTGATTACAGAATGAAGTCAGGAATTCACATGTGAAACAGGAGCAAGGATGTTGGGTTTCAGTGGAATTGAGACTGGATAGAAAAGTAGCCTACAGTTGTTATCATAAAAACTGTCATAATAGGGTGTGAACATCCACATTTTCAGCAAGGGCAGCTTTCTCTTGTTCACACAATGTAGTAATACTAATAATGCATTTATTTTGTATAATGCTTTTTGAGGGATTGTTTGAAGGGGGAGAGTGTGCTGGATTCTTTGATGTGGTTTGGGAGTGTCCCAATGTGAGTGGAGGCTGCAGTGAAGAAAGTCCGGTCCCCCCACTAAAACACTGCTGAATCATACATCTTTCTGGTCATAACTGGTGACATTATTTAATATTTGGGGGATGTTAAATAAAAGTGTACCAGCCAGTGATAACTGACATATTAGCAGTAGGCCTATCTGTAGCTATCTTGTTGTATACTGTTTGATAACAGTTCTCTAAAATATGTAACATTTTGGTTACAGTACAATCAATCAATCAATCTTCTATGAACCAATAGAATTTGCGGAGCTCAATTTAATTCCCCCTTCACCTTCCCCCACCAATTTGTTAACTATGGCCAGTAACTGGACACAATATGCTGGTTTGTGCTGTTATTAGATTTTTATTCAACACTGACATTCTTGATCACATTCTGGTTGATGGGAGAATAACATAGTGGTTAGTGTGAGTGACAAGCATGAAATGATCGGGTCTCCGGTAAATGACACAAGGCCTACAGCTGATTCACCCGAGTGCACCCGCCTGGACTGGACAGCTCTGATCATGAGAGCGTTGCATATATTTGTCTGTATATCAATCCCACCCAACTCATCCAAACCTGCACTACACTCTAATAGGAGCCTATGCAAATGCCCCCACTACACAAAATGATCACATATAGGCTTTAGGAGTAGTCTAACCAGTGTGATATCTAGACTGCCAGAGCGCAAGTTGGTATATCGGTATATTAAGGAGTGAGTTAACACATATGTTCTCTATGACAACTGCACCGCAACATGGAAACATACGTAGGCTAACATTAGACAGATCACAGAAGCTTGACGAACATATCTGCTGCGATAAGTGGGTCATGATGGCCAGTGAATTACAATATAGTGGGGGAAGGTGTGGAGTGGGGGAAGGTGAGCAAATTTGTCAGCAAATGTGGGCTGATGTCACAGTCATCTTCTGCTGTTCTATATAGGTTGTTATCACTAAGTGTCACAATAGGCTCTGCCAAATCCATGCACACTTTATCGACTAACATCAACTAACATATCTGAAAGCGTTGAGAAGTAAGCTAGGCGTTTGTTTGTTTGTGCTGAACTATGTTGTTAATGAATTTTTTTAACCATTTTGGAAAGCTGACAGATGCTGCACTGTGAAATTCCTGTTGCAAGCGCATTCTGTGTTTGGTATAGAGTCTGTCCCTTGTTATTATGGAGTTTACATGGAATACACAGTTTAATCACTTCAGATGAGAACAGAGATTCCCCATTATTGATCATAGCAGACAGATTGCAACAGATTGAAGGGTAATTGCTGTTTGTGTAGGAACCCGGCTGGTTGATGCCACCCAGAATGGAAGTCTATTTTATGCCTGGTGTTTAAATCTTCCTTCTTTCTGCCTTGCCCTGGAGCTTTGGGGCTAAGATGTTACTAGAGAAAGTGGCAGGATAATCATTATTATTTGCAAAAATGGCCCATGTTAAGATGCTGCCAACAGACTCTAAACAACTGTGATGTACAAAACAAACTTGAACTACAGCAGCATTGCATGGACATATGTTTCCTAAGTAATTACAAATAGTGCCATTCTGTAATGCAGAACCAAGCCCCTACCCATTTGTTTCTGGGAAGAAGTTTGTAAAAATATATTTTAGAGCAAACAATAACAATTGAAAACAAAGCAACAGGTTCTCTTTCCGAAGTGGTTGAGAGGGACACAACGAAAACAAGTTTATACATTCAGTGTCTTTCTTGTCCTCTTCAAAGACAGGAAGAGCCATATGGCTCAGAGATCAGGTGAAAGGTGAGATTTACCTTGAGGATGAGCTGCTTGAGGAAGAGCAGCATGAACGCCCGCAGAGAGATGATCTCCTTCTGGGAGGGCCGGGGTCCATCTGCAGAGACAGGACTTCTGATAAATAACTCTCACACACAAGCTGTTGACATGGCACACAAAAACGAATATCTCATTCAGTCAACATACAGAACAGAGCAGAACAGCATAGCACAGGCTGAGGGAAGTGAGGTCAGTCATTCAGACCTCGTCCCAAGCACAGTGTAGAGGCCATCCCAGGATGTAGAGCACAGCCTCAGCTGTCTGTATGAGGTCACAGTGGCAACCAGCCCGTCACACTGGCCAAAATCTTATTAAAGCTGCGGGGAGTGAAGTCTGTCAGCTCAAAGTCAAGCGGGTCATCACTCTAAAGTTAATTTCACGTCACATGTGCAATCCATCGCTGTCACGAACCTCATCCAACAACTGACAAAAAGCTGAAAACATGAAGGTATGCTACCCAAATAAAGATGAATGATAAAACATGGCACATTACGGAGTGCTAGACACTAGAGCTCATTTATTTGACATTTGTCTGATGCAATTAAATTTCCTTGGCTCCTATGTTGTTTTATACCACACACAAGTAAGAGGCTTGAATAAGTCCATTGATGGGTTGCTGCCATAGAGATTTAAATATAACACCAAGCTATTCTTGTACCTAGGCAACAAATGGGAAAATGTCAAGCATTATCATCAGTGACAGACAACAGAAACATAAGTGCAGTAGGGATTAGAAATACTCTACAAGAGTGACCCCACTCTGACTGTGGAGCTGGAGAGTTGTGTCATACATTAATCCTCTCATCTCTAATTCATACTGGGCAGGGACACACAGTCACTGACAGATCCAAATTTCCCTGTGCATTACCTGCCTGTAACTGGGCAAAAAGAGGAGCACATAGCTTTCCTAAGAGAAACACATTGCCCTATCCCAAGCACTGCTCTGGCGATCGAGGAGGACACCTGACCATCCTGGTTCATCCCCAGCAATCAATGCAATCAATGTTGAGGCTCACCTGTAGCTCAGGAGAAATCTAACAGCCATTGCAGTCAACACTGATTAATAGAGTGAAGGTGGAAAACACGGTGCAGGGACAGAACCCAACAAAGCCGGGACGATAAGAGCATCATCACCATACCTGCTGCATCCAAGTTAATCACAACCATTTACACATACCGTCTCTTTTGTTGTCTCCCATTCTTTTTTATTGTTTTAGTCCACGTGCCCCAAGGGCATCACAAAGAAAGAGGAGTTTGAAGTTTCTTGATACAGTAAATTATTAATGTTCACGGAATACTGTGGTTCCTGTTCACTTCCACAAACCATCCCATTATATTGAACTTGATAAAAAAAAATACAAATAATAAAAAAGTGTTTTCTATTTAATTCCTGAATTCGATTAGATATAAAAGACGGTAATAGCTTTGGCTAATATACCAAAGGCCAGATCAATAGTCATTCTTATCATAGTGAAGATACATATGTTCTCAGCCCTTTGTAGGATGCGCCAATATTTGCAGGGCTCTTATCCAAATTGATCTGTTCTGGGCGCTCGGAGCATGTAGCGGCCTGAAATTAGAAATCGATATCACTTCACAGGATATAAACATCATGAGAGGGTCTGAGGACAGACAGGCTATAATCAGGAAGTTGTGTCTTACATAAGTCTAATCCAACACACTCAAGGTGCACACAGAAATTAATTCACATGAGTGTGTGTGCAGTGGGGACTGAGAGTTGAGCAATGGGCATCTGTGACAGCTTGCAGTGATTTTGTGTGTGAGAGAAATGATACATTGCTTGGTTTAATTTGATGGCACTCTTTATTTGCAGATGCCTTGAGCATTTCCAGAGACAGAGTGGCTACCTGAAGCAGCCCTCTTTAAAAAGTCTTCCCTTTGTTCCTATAATTGAACACTTCATTATCTCTTTGTCTGTCTCTTTGTTTAGGCATTGCTCACTTGAGAGAAACTAAAAAACAACTGTGGTCTGACTAATTAAGAATAGATCAATGGAAGCAGACTTACTCTGAAAATTACCTACAGTATCTGGCAAGGATGTAATCCATTGCTAGATATATTTTACACTCTCTCTCTCTCCCCACACCTTAACATCTCCCAGGGATTCTAATACAATTAACAACACATGTATACATACAGTATGTGTTTGGAAAGGCTACAGTACATCTATGGTAAGATTAATTTGAAAGCTTGTCATCTTTTTTTACATAAGAGATAGCTGGTTCACAAATATGGATTAACATCCCTTAATGGAGTATTTGTGTGTCTGTGTGTGAGTAGCTCAGGAAATCTCCACATTAATTCCAGACCATGCCTGTATTGAAGCACTGGTACAGCCTAAGGCAGAAATATCTGCTTTGTCTCCACTAGATTAGGCTATGTGCAACTAGCACTGTGTTCATCAAATATTAATAAAACTGTGTCTAAGCATTCTAGCACATACTGTAACTATAGACATTTTGTAGTGGTGATGGCACAGTTTAAGATGAGCTACTGTGCAGAGATGTTGAGCTTATGTACTGTAGCAGGTGCTTTCTCTGTTCTTCTCTTCTAGGTCCCTTGTGGCAAATATCTGTTGGTATGTCACCAGTCTGCCACTGTGGGTTCCATCATCATCATGCCACTAAAGACTATGCATCATGAAGAGAAGTAAGATATGAGGGTTTGCTCTACTGTCTACACCGACTTGAAAAGTCCAGAGTAAGCATGTTGTCCCCCATGAATGATGTAGTGGCCCTCCTTGTGTGAATTGGTGACAATTATTCAAACGTACAGTTGGCCGTGCTGCCGGTGTGATGATGTCGCAAAGGCACACGTTGGCACTTGTGAGTATTTTTTTCAGGTCATTCACCTCATCAAAACAACCACCATCGCAGTTGGAAAAGGACTGTGAGATGAGTTATTTTGAGTATTAACTCATAGTGAAATAATGTTTCTCAGTTGATTTCCATTATATATATATATATATCCTAATAAAATAAAATAAAACTATTATTTTAAAATAGATATTTTAACTGAACTAACTAAACACATCTATTTCATCTAAATTGTTGAACGTGATAACATATGGCTAACTGTGACATGTGAAATTATTATTTGTAAGTTTATTGTACATTGTGTATGACATTTCGATAAAGAATGAAACTGATGCAGAAATAAAAATACAGTAAAGTGTTTATTTAAGGTTGTACATAAGACATACATGTACACTACAACAGCACAGGAGGACACATTGATCCTGTCCTTGATGCTTCTCCGGTCTCCATCGGTCATGTTTGGAAACTTTGTGTCCATGAGGAAGTCCTGAGATTGAGAGGAAAGCCCCACTCGCCCCAGGAACCATCCCAATTGGTGTTGGTCACCCACTCTCTGTACCGCTTTTAAGGTATGGCCTTGAGGAACAGCAGGTAGCCATAACGGTCTGGATGGCTGGCACACAGCCTGTATATGACTTCTGTAGGTCCCTGGTGAAAAATCAGCAACGGTGATGCTGGGGTGATTGTTCACAGGAGTGAGTCAGCCTTGAGGGGGAGGTGGGCGGATTGTAGCGTATTTGGCACTCATAATCATTTCCCATTAACAAACAAAAGTATGACAATTTATCTAGCCACTGGAGAAATACAATTCGAAAGATCCCACTCCTCCCTTAGAACAGTAAAGTTCTTCATTTAATGAATTCCGTTCACAGAAGATTGACCTGCAAACATTGTCTGTAAAATAATCGTCCTCCCTAATCTTGAACAACACCTCCCAAATAGGCAATGAAATTATGATAATGTGTGCACAAAATCAAATTAATGTGTGCACAAAATTAATGTGTGCACAAAATTAAGGCTGATGTAATGTTGATAAGGGAGGGTAATCTTTTCCATTACAATGAGTGTGAGAGAATGGGAGAGGGATGCATGAGTGTGCAGGACGCTATTGAATGTGTTTCTGTCACCTTGATTACTTCAATGTTACTCTCCTCCTGTGCACTTGCGTTATAAACTTTAATTTGTTGGCTATATTGTAGCAACCTCATGATGGGTATAGGGCGGGTAAATTTGAGTATCATGCCCAGGGTGGGTATGTACTGTAAATAGCCACTCTAAACATATCGATGTTACATTGAACTGGTTAATGGAATATGAATGAGAGTCATCCAGTATGCTGTAATAGAAATAACACCATGCTCATTGCCTGCACGTCTCCATTTCACTCTACATATTTCGGGAAAAATACATGGCTGTAGTCAGATGGACCCTGTAGCCTATATTGATGATTTGTGTAAATTGCATTTGTATTAATTTGCGTTGAGAGCCTCAGGTATTCAATAGTCATGCAAAAGGCTCTAAAACGCTGTTTGTATTTGCAGCAATACGGAATTAACTAAACCAAAGGGAATACATTTCTGCTATCATAAAATGTCCATTCCAGTGAGCTATATGGAAAAAAAGACACACCTCTGCTGAGGAAAACATTGAAGAGAGATGTGGCCAAATTAGTTGTCAATAATGGTTGTCATTTTTACCAACATGGCCTTAAAATAGTGTCCTATTCATTAGAAAAAATATCCGACTCTGCCTCTCTTGCCAGAGAAAATGGTTAGAATGGAAGAGGATGGTTACAGCCACCTAAAATCCAGTGTGACTGGAGTGAGATGTGTTTTTGTAATTGTTTATTGTTGAAACTAAAAGTTCCCGAGCCAGCCAGGAGTTGAATGTTTAATCTTAGGATATACTGATGGGGGAGGGTAATCTTTTTCTTAATCATTTCCAATTAACAAACAATGGTGTGACAATTTATACAGCAGGCTCTCCCTCTTCAAACGATCCCTCAAAAATTGCTGAAAATGTGGATGTTCACACACTATGTTATGGAAAATACATTTGAAGGATATAATGTACCCAAGGGGCCTCACAGACCGTGACAGGTGCAATATCCCCTGAGACAGGAAGCCGTAGATGGTATTAGACCAGTTTTTTTTTAGCCGTTATTGGAAAAAGGTATTATTGTTCCATGTCCTGACAGCCTTTTCTCGTACTCCCATCTTCCCCGTAAAAAAGGCCAAACAGGAAGGCCAACCACAGACCTGGCGCTTTGTTCGGGATCTTAAAAAGGTTAATGAAGCAGTCCAAGCACGAGCCCCTATTGTTCCGGATCCATATACTAATTACACATATACCCAGTAATGCTACATTTCTCAGTGGTCGACCTAGCTAATGCGTTCTTCAGTATTCCTGTACATAAAGATTCCAGTTCTGGTTCGCATTTTGCTTTAAGGATAAGTCATATAACATACACACATATATATATATATATATATATATATATATATATATATATATATATATATATATATATATATATATATATATATATATATATGTATGGTCTAGAGCCCCTATGGGCTACGTTGAATGTCCAGCAGTATTTGGGGCAGCTATAAGAGATTAGTGTCTATTTAGTAAGAATTTAGTATTGAAACAGGGTAGCACCCTGATCCAATATGTTGATGATCTTCTGATCTGTTCAACTGTCAGAAGAACATTGTGGCTCTGTTAAAATATTTGGCAGAACAGAGCCACAAGGCAAGCTTGCAGAAATTACAGTTTGTAAAAGGGTTGTTGTTGTTGTTTTTTGGGCCATCAGCTCACCCGGGAGAGCAAAAGCCTGAGTACAAACAGAATAGACTCGAGCACTAAAATACCTAAGCCAATTACTATTCTTTTTTGGTTTGGGTTAGCCCAAATGATAACCCGTGTTTACCAAAATGTTTATTTTATTTTTTATAAAGTGTTGTCACATGGAGAAGATCATGAGTCAAAAGGGGGGAAGACGGATATGGTAAATAAGCATTGATTCATTCACAGAATTTGGCATAACGTAGAAAGAGGAATGGTTCCCCAATCAAGCCATCCTCCCCCTGATGGCCCATTTGATCATGTTATGATGGATTTGTCGAGTTAAACCCCTGCGCGGGAAAGAAATATTGTTTAGTTTTTGTGGACATGTTTTCTAAATGGGTTGAGGTTTTCCCATTAGGAAAAGCAGATTGTGGCGAAAGCATTGTTAACTGAAGTAGTGCCACAATGGGGAATCCCTAGGAAATTGTTCAGTGACAATGGGTCACACTTAAACGAGGCAGTACAGAAAATGTCTGAATACTTAGGGGTGGACTTGGAAACTCACTGCTCTTATCATCCCCAGAGTGGAGGGGCAGTGGAGAGGGAGAACAGGACAATTAAAATGGAACTGACAAAAGTGTGTGAAGAAACCGGACTGAACTGAGTTAAAGCTCTCCCATTGAGAGGAAGGCCTAGGGCAAAGTACAGCCTGTCTCCTCATGAGATACTGACTGGTAAACCAAGGAACACAGGAATAGGTCCACCACATAATGGGTGTGCGCTAACCATTGAATATGCTAACATACTGTACTAACTTGACCAAAGTTTT
Organism: Argentina silus; assembly: GCF_951799395.1. Taxonomy (NCBI): domain Eukaryota; kingdom Metazoa; phylum Chordata; class Actinopteri; order Argentiniformes; family Argentinidae; genus Argentina; species Argentina silus. The sequence continues at coordinate 16,738,838 of NC_139653.1, forward strand.
AAAAGAGCATCTACAGAACCGTGAATGAGGCACTCCCCACACCACTAGGGGGACCTGTCCACGACATCCGACCAGGGGAGTGGGTGCTGATCGAGAACTGCAGGACAAAGCACTGGAGCAGTCCACGGTGGTTGGGGCCCTTCCAGGTACATCTTGTCACGCAGTCCGCAGTGAAAGTAGCAGAGAGAGGCACGTGGGTACATGCCACAAACTGCAAGAAGGCACCACCGCTGGAGAGACCAGACGTCAGCAGGCAGACAGGGAGCGACAAAACGAGACCAGACATCAGTGGCCAGACCAGGGACGACATGACGGGATCAGGCCCACACAGTACAACAGACACACACAACACTAGCAGCCCACAGGCTAAGGGGACACGGATGTTGCCAAAGGAAAGAAAGTAACACACAAATCTAGGAGAGTTAAGAGAGGCTACTAACTGTCCCTAACTAAGGATCCATAACTCAAAAGACTGCCTATCTGAATAACTAACTAAACTACTCTAACCAAGGACATCAAAATGTACATGGTTGGCAACCACCCCTTACCTAGTGTGTCTAGACAATAGTTCCACCTACGTGTGAGAGTATAGAGGCCTCTGTCTTACCTGCCCAAGGGCCTGGACCATACATACAACTACTTACACACACACAATCCAAGTAGGGGAAAGTGTCAATGGAGCTATCAACATGTGTCAAAAATGGCATGAGCTCACGAAGAGCAAGACTGGCAAGAAACACACAGCTTAAATACTAAAATGAAGGGAGTTGATTGGGGCCGGACTGGGATGGCAGGTGATTAGGATGATTGGCAGCAGGTGCAGCAATGGGAGTGGTGATGTCATCCTATAAGTGAAGAGGGAAAACAGAACACAGACACAGACAAACCTATGTGGAACGTAACAATGGGGCAAGTGCCATGGGGGGACTTCTATAGCTAAGTTGCTGGTTACCATATGTACAATTACTAATTTTTTGATGACCTGTTGTATATTGATGTTGGTGGTTTGCTAGGCATGTACAAGGAGGGCGGCCACCCACATAATGAAAGTTAACATTGTACTCGAAGGAATGGAGACAGGAGACGACCTTTATAACCTGAATGCCTCCCCGAGTACAACTGGATGTGTGATGTGGACCAGGGGGAACATGATAACCTCCGTCCCATGAAATATGATACTTAGGCTGAATTGTTGTTAACATTCAAGGAATTAAATGATAAAAGGAGGGATTGTTATGGAAAATACATTGTAGAACTGTTTGAAGGATATACACTTTCAAATGACTGATAGAATTGTTTGAAGGATATACACTTTAATATGACTGATACAACTTGTGTAAATACTGTGATTACATTTTCTCTTGCTACACCTCTAAAGTTCTATAGCCATTGTTCTGAGAAACGCCATATGAGGGGGAGCGCGAGAACCAATCAGACTCATCTTGCTGACAGGAAGGTGGATAAGTGTGAAATATTAAACACCGATTGATCAGTGAGAAAGCACAGATTGATCAGTAAGAAAGTCTCCCCATTGTTCTTTCTCTCTCGCCACCTCTCACGTAAGCACAAGCTCGCAGGTGATAGCCTTGGCGACGCCTGGCATTATGTTTCATCTGTATAAAAGACAACCCTGATAATCGCCTCTTCAGACTTGCCCTAAACAGACCCCCGGATTTACGCTCAGCTGCTGTTAGGTTCTTGTCTCTTGTTTGCAAGCAATAATAAATACCGGACTCAAATATTGTGGCTACTCAGGACTTTGTTTCTTGAATCTCACCTCCGAAGAGCTAAAGTACAGAGTGGTGAATCCTAGACATCCACCACAACTATTATAAAGGTAAGCTACTTTTCTACCCAGTCTCAATCCCACTTAAATCCAACATACTGTACTTACTGTTGTCACATATGAAAATTCCTAACTTCATTCTGTAATCATTCTGTTACATTAACAAAGCGGGCACGCACTTATTCATGTTAGACTGCGCCAAAACATTTCCCCGTTTCTCTGTGCTGTGAGAGAATGCATGATCTGCAATTCATGAGCTACTATAATAAACTTGATTTTGCCCAACGATGTGTCTGATGAGGCAAACCATTCTCTTTTCAAACATCCTTCACAGCTCTTCTCACTTTCGGCAGCACTTCACAGGGCGTGCACGGTGTGCCGGCAGCTTTGAAGTGAAGTGACTGTGTGCAGGGATTAAACCCCTGCCATCTATATGTTTTGTGGATTAATGAGAGAGAGAATAAAAACAAATGTATTGCTCAAACGGTACAGGAGATATGCTTGTTCAAAGTTTGGAATTTCAGTTGTACCTATAGCATCCCATTTGGGCAAATCAGTATAATTTCACTAATTGTGTAAATTGTCCCAGTGGTGTCTGAGATATCACAAGTGACATATGAACATACAGAGACAGAGTCAGAGTCACCTCCCAAATTTCATTGTGGGGGAGAAAAACTGAGTTCTCTCTCTCCATGTAGGAGACAGGGGATGAGAAAGGGATTAAAAGGAAGGTAAGTGATAGTGAGGGGGGTGTTGAAAGATCTTACAGTGACACATGTCTACTCATGTTATCCCCACTGCCCTCTGCCCTCAACATGCCACTAAGCTGTCTTAAATAGGCTAGGAGGGAACTCCCAGCCAAAATACAGTGTCCTTCATAAGTATTGGAAAGAGGAAGCATTTTGTCTTCTTTTAGATCTATACTCCAACAGTTTGGAGTATACTTACTATGGGTTTATGGGTTATTACTATGGGTTAATTGCTATGGGTTCAAAGTCAAGATTTTATTTTATTTACAGCTTTAATTCAATATGTTTTCCATTCAGATTGGGTTCACCATTTTTTAAACATACTCCCCCTATTTCAGGGCTCCAAAAGCATTGGAAAAAATCATATAATGTCCGAATAAAGCACTCATGTTTAGTATTTGGTCGACAATCCTTTTCATGCAATAACTGCCTGAAGTCTGTGACCCATTGACCCCACCAGACGCTGGGTATATTTGCTGGTGATGCTCTGCCAGGCCTGTACTGCAACTATCTTCAGTTGTTTGTTTTGATGTATTTTGCCTTAAGTGCCCTCTTCAGCAAATTAAATGCATGTTCAATTGGATTTAAATCTGGAGCTTGACTTGGTCACTTTCCACTTTCTGGTCCTGAAAAACTCTGTAGTTGCTATGGCAGTATGTTTGGGGTGATTGCCTTGCTGTATTATGAAGCTCCCTCCATGACCATTTGCTCATACTTCAACAGACAAGATGTTTCTGTACACTTCAGAATTCATTCTGCTGCTGCCGTCAGCAGTTATAAATGGAGACAAGTGAGCCAGTTCCAGTGGCGGTTATACATACCCAAGCCATAACACTCCCTCCCCTGTCATAGATAGTAACTGTACCTCTGGCAACTTCAACAGATGACTTGTGTTTGTGCTGTTTGTGGAAAATCAGCAGTGCTTTGTCAATGAAGTTGTTGCATGAACAATTCATTCCACTATCATTTCAGACCAAAATTCCTCGATGTAAATAATTTATCTTCTAATATGTCTTAACAGCATTGCTGGAACCATACATGCAGTGCCATTGCATTAGAAACAGGACCCCAGCCCTTTAAAACTCCCTAACACAGGGCAGTAATCATTTCAAAGAAGAGGACAGAGAGAGGAAGAGGAAGTAACAGTTCAAGGGCATCTTCACTTCCAGTTCAGCCTGCCTGGTGATGGGCTGTTACTTCAGAGAGTGTGAACACCAGTCATCTCTCTGGCCCTGGTTCCAGACAGCCCAAACACCCACACACCGCCCAAACCCCCCGCCAGGAGGTGACAGTAATGATGTGGCATGTCTGCTTCAACGTCACCTCTGATGATGGCATCTGCCTCAACAGATGACAGGCAAAGGCCTCTGTGTGGAGATGACTCATTTAAAACATGAAGGGAGCCACTGCCATAGAGAGAAACATTTAGTCTGTTCAGTGGACGCTTTCATTGTGTTGTGTTCACCTGCAAATCATTCACTTCCAATGTGAGCCTTCAATTACCTTTTGATATGTAGACAAAAACTTTCCATTTGACACATAGTGCAATCACATTTAGTAAAGCAACCAAGCTTTAACAATTGAGAAAAATAATTACTCAGGCCACAATTCTGGAGTGTGGTGTGTGTGTAGTGTGTAGTGTGTGTGACAGAGAGAGGTAATGTGCTCACCCAGGCCCTTTGGCGTGATGCCGCTGCTGTCTACAGGGTTGATGGCCCAGTAGTAGAACTTGAGAGTGTGCATGAGCTGCAGCACTGTACCCACTCGACGGATGGTGGTGTAGATGGTCGCCGTGCCAATGAACTCTGCAGAGAGATATGTGTACAGGGAGAGCTGCACCTGGAGGGGGAATGCATGCACGCACACGCACACACACACACATGCACGCACGCACGCACGCACGCACGCACACACAAACACACACACAATTAACTTCTACATTTATACCTTTCCAGGCTGGTTTAGTTCATATATTGAGCTGGATTGCACAAAAGCTGTGATAGCTGAGGCCATCATCTCCGCAGGTGTATGGCAGAGAGTGACACGCTTCTACTGACCCCATATTACGGAGCTTCATAATAGTCCCAGCTCCGCACTGTTCAGTACTGATTAGCATGTCCTCTGTAATTAGCAACAGACTCAACAAGAATTCTCATTCCAACCACAGTCATTGTAATGTAAATACCAAGGGCCTTTGCCATTCAACAGAAATAAGAAGATATTAATGAGTGAAATGTGAGTTATGGTAAAAGGCAGCAAGGCAACTACTGTAGGATAGGGACATGAGTAGATGTGGTCTGAGGGCAAAGCAATTAGACACAGTAGATAATGGGGCATCACAATGTTGGTTACGTAACTTCTATAAGGAAGTGTCTGAAATAGCAAGTGCTGGTAAAATAAAAATCTGTCAGATCTAGTGGGACATAGGCAGGGAGAGGACAAGGTCAGATGGTTCATCTAATTAAAGCTCATTTAAACAGACTCACCCAGGTCTCTCTCCATCGCCTGCTCTTTGAGGAGAGGGACAGTGAGAATATAGAGGGCTCTCTTCAGGGGAGGAACTAGACATAGGCCTTGGAGGTGTTCTGTCTAAAAGAGCTCTAACCCACTTCATTACCTCTGCCTTGGTTCCCTCCCTCTCTCTGTGCTCTAATTCAGAAGAGTGTCACTGGCCAGCCTCATGAGACACACTCAGCCCAGCACTTCTGTATTTATTTCCACAGCCTCTTTATCTATTCATGAAGAGCCCAACTAGCAGCATCACTGAGGCAAATGTATTCGGCACACAAACCCAGCTTCTTAGATACGCCTCATTCGCCTTTTCACGGGACATTATAAAATGGGGGAGAAATTTCACTCTTGAACATTTCAAAAACGGGATTGGGATTAAGAACTGAGTGTGACAGCAGGCAATAAACCTATGCAGTGGTGAAGTATTTAATACATATGAGAAAATATCCATTATTTTCTGAACTCTCAAAGATGTTACTTTATGAACCACAGAAGCACCACATTAAACAGTCAGTTACTCAGAGCTGCTTAAAAGCTGTAGATGAGATGCAGAGTCTGCTCATGTGTGGTCCCACCTGGGCACAGTGCGACCTGGCTTGGCTCACCTTGGCAGGGGTGTGGATCCAGATGGCAGCGTTGAACAGGATGTGGTCACACAGTTGCTTGAGCAGTGGTGCCCCGTGCGTCAGACTATCCAGGTACTTAGCAAAGGACAGGAACTGCTCCAGGACAGTTCTGGTGATGTGCACCCGTGATGACTGAGGGACAAGGGACAGGCTTTTGTCAACCTTTCAAATAATCACAATCAATCCAACGTTGCGCCAACCACAAAATGAAATACTTCAATTGTACAAGCCAAGTCTGCAAGTTTTTGACTTTGTAGCAAGGTGGAGATAGTTTCACTTTGAAGACTCCTCTCTGGCACCTGTCTCCTGCCCAGGTGGAGGGAGGAAATGAGGGAGCGAGGGAGTGAGAGAGAGGGGAAGGTGTGATATAAACAGATCTGAAACAGATGGCAGGATATGTACGTGTGTGAAACCTGGCAATGGGAGGGGTGGGACAAAACTGGCAGTTCTCAGGTGCCGACTCTGACTGCTTCTTAGTTAGCAGCAGCTGAAAGCACAGCAGCCACTGAGTGACAAATTAGAGTAGTTTCTCAATGCTGCAAAAGACCCAGTACTCATGAGAGGCCAGCAAGCTGTTAGACTGCATCACAAAATTGAGAGTTATGGAGAGAGTGTGAGAGAGGGAGAGAAAGAGAGAGAAAATAAAGATGCTCCTCCCTGTTCCCCCTCTGGTCCCTTTCAGAGGCACCTGTCCAGGGCCCTAGGCTTTGGGCTCCTAGTGATGAGATGTCAGGATGCTAAGACAGTGCTTGGGGATGCAGCTCTAGTCACAGCACACAGATTGATGTGGTGAAAGGCTGCACACAATACAGTCTGGCTTATTCAATTCCTCAAAAACTTTTCCTCATTTGTGCCACAATGCACCATTATTTTATTCATAATTTCCTTTTTGTTAATTCTACTACTCACCAAATACATGTGTTCACAATGATTTTACGAAAATATGAAAATCTCTCTTTGTCTTTGTGGTTGTCTTATGGCAAAATGTAAGCTGTTTGATGAAAGGTCCACTGCACCTTCTCCAGCAGATAGCCAATCACCAGGAAGCCCTTCCCTCCCAACATCTGCTCCTGCATGGCCACAGAGCTCTTCAAAAGCTCAACTAGGAAAGCCAGGAGTGTAGCACTGAAAAAACAAGACACAACAATCTCTCACACAAACTGTCCCAGCACCAACAATATGAATTAACCTATCTGTTGTATATATACACAAACCCTATTCTTCTGAGGACCTACTAGTCAGGTGGTTAGAATGAAAAAAGCATTAGCAGAACAGAAAGACAATGACAGAGGGGAGAAGCTACTTTAATGTCATTTTCAGAGGATGCCAGCAATCAACTGGGGACTCAAGCCCTTTTGTCTTCAATCAACTGGGGACTCAAGCCCTTTTGTCTTCAATCAACTGGGGACTCAAGCCCTTTTGTCTTCAATCAACTGGGGACTCAAGTCCTTTTTTCTGTCTTTAATCAACTGGGGACTCAAGCCCTTTTTGTCTTCAATCCAACCTTTCTGCTGATGAGGGGAGGGGCTAGCCATTGGGGTTAGTTTGTCTCTTTGTTGAGCTGAAGCGCTGACACTCCTTATCCTTGTCGGCTTTCCCTCACTTTCTTCAGTGGGCTCCATTCCATGGCCAGCTCACACCCACACCCACACCCACACCCACACCCACACACACACACACACACACACACACACACACACACACACACACACACACACACACACACACCATGCAGTCAGGGACACACATTGGGACGCACATGGACAGCGGTGTAGCATCCCACTTTACTCACCACACAGTGCTTTCCACTTGGCTGTTGTTCTGCTGGTGGTAGTCCAGCTGGGCAAAGAGGGGGAAGAGAACCTGGATCCCTCCGATGGAGTGGATGGCACTGTGGATGGAGTGAGTCACAATGGCTTTCACATCCTGTCAGGGAAAAGGACAATGTTATCACACAGAGAAACGCAAACACACCTAATATAATATTTCCCATAGTGTATGTGTCTGTGGTGACAAGGGAGTAAATGGATATGGTAATTAGTGTATGTTGGTTGAGAGAGATGGAGGTGTGTTAGGAGGACAGGGGGGTGGCTGACCTGTAGCATAAGGGCATGGGGTGAGTGCACAAAGATGGAGGAGTTCTCCTTGGGTGAGGACTCGAGGCAGAGCTGGGCATCAGTGGCCTTGGCATTGTAGGTGAAGGAGATGGAGCTGGCCAGCTTGCCATCGTACAAGACCTGCTTATGGTGCTCTGCCAGGTGGATGTCACTCTCCGACTTAAACTTGAAAGTGCTCTGGGAGAGGAGAGAGAGAGAGAGAGAGAGAGAGAGAGAGAGAGAGAGAGAGAGAGAGAGAGATTTGTTCATCCCTCAACAGAGTCACACGGGTAACATATAACTGATCGATAATGAAGTTAGTAGGTGTCTTAATTCACTCAATCTATTAGATGTTGGCAGATGAGTGTTCAATTAATCAATTGATGCATCGTCTTGAGTACTCCAAATAGGGTTTTCAAGTCCTCTCATCGGGCGGTTGAATAATTGATAAGAGTTACTTCCCTCGCTCACCCACACACATGAAGGCAATGACAATAACAATGAAGTGAGAGAGTCAGGGAAAACCCTACAGTATGCTTAGTTTTGTTATTGTAAAATGTTGTAAAGGCCCATGACATCAAATGTCCCTGGTGGGTTATTTGTTGGAGTACCAAATAAAGTAGGCTCATAAATAACTGTATGCTCCAGTAGGATTTAGCTGTATCTGTATGTTTAATGTGTCTTATAAGTATGTTTTTCTTTCTCTGCCTTACTGCAAAGATCATCTCAACATATGATCATGCAGTCTCTTTAACAGCCTTCAAAGTCCCACTCCTGGAACCCAACTGAACCTCAGACAAGAAATAACAAGCTTCAGTTCCCCGCACTTCAGTGTGGACCATGCCACAGTGTGAAAATAATGATCCCATGGGTGGTAGTTAACAACCCCCCTAGCATGAGAGGCTCAGTCTGCAGGCCAGCCAGTCAAACAAATGATTAAAGTGACTTTACCCTGGTGCTGTGGGCCACCAAGGCCAGGGTGTCCCTATAGGAGCAGGCTAGCTCTGGGGCTAACCCTAACCCTAACACTCACTCGCCACCGGCTTGGGAAACTCCTTGGCAGCATAAGATCTGGAGTGTCTAGGCTTCATCTCAGTGCTTCACAATAATTTAACTGAATACATTAAAGATATGATCTTAATGTGTTGAGGAAAACATAGGAGCACATGGATGATTTGACTTCTCTGTGTCCATGGAAAATTAGAAAAGTAAATAAATCGCTCAACACCCATCCTAAAACCTTAGTGTCAAACTATCGGAGTCTGCATCTAACAATTGGTGTCACAACCAATGGGAATCACAGCTGGGGCATATTCAGACATTTAATTTCCTGTAAATACTTGCAGATGCTGTTTGAAATTGCCTTGTATTGTTTTGTTTTGTTCATATAAGTCGACAGCAAAAAACATATGAGACTTGAGGTTTAGGGCTGGTTTAATGAACTGTTGCTCTATTAACAGCCTTGCTCTATTTACAAGCTTACAGAGCTGCAGATGCCTGTTGACAGCTTAAGTGCTACCTGCTGCAGCGTAGGGCGGAGTGGACCTCAACACCCACAGAGAGCACACGGCACTGACGTCACACCTCTCAGCATGCTTCAACAGCTGTCACTGACTGGGACCCTGGTCTTACCAAAAGCCTCACACAAATCACTAAGGAGGAATATTGGGCTTAGTCTCCACTGACAATCTCTGATTGACTCAGATCCGCCTCTCCTCCTGTCAGAAGTGCTACAGTACATTTAGATTTTGCCCCAGGATCTGAGATGGCCCCTTACCACTTGACATCATGCAGACTTGCTGAAAATGTCCCTCACATCCAATCAAACATAAATTGCAGCATTTCTAAACCCAAAGGTTGCAGTCCATACAGATTCAGTCTTATCATTTCAGATCTATAGTGAACGTATGGAGTCCCAGGAACACAAACTAATTTTGGGCAATGGTAATCTGTGTATTCCAAGTGGACAACAGAGATTTAATTATCCTTATTCTCTCTTCCCCCTGAAATGCATAGTTGTCATTGTTGTCAATGTTGTCATTCAGTCACTGAAAGCCAATGTTTGTCAAATTAGCCACAGTAGTTAGCGATATCTCAAATGCTGTATGTTAGCTAGAGCTACAACATAGAACATGAAAGAGGGGATGTGCGTGGCTTAAAGTTAATTCATCATATTTGGGGCCAGATGTGTTTTCCCCACTCCTGTTGTGTGGTGCTTAAGACAGCTGGTGGCCCAGTGAACACAGCAGATGTATATGTGCCTGTGCTTTGGCCATGCCTCCAGCCTCATCCTCTCTCTGGCAGCTCCACAGATTAAAACAGACATCCCTCTCGTCCCCTGGAACAGGGCGCTCAATGGGCCAACCAATCACTACGCCTAACAACTCCGTGACCTGCCTGCACAACTCACCTGGCGACATCTCACACCAAGGGCAACCCCACTCACAACTTCATCAAAAGCAGGCAATTACCTCCCAAGAACACCTCCTTAATTATTTCAAGCAATCTGCAGGTCACACTGGTGCATGTTAGCTCTGTTATCGAAGGTCTGGAACCACAATTAAGAAAGGAAATGTCAAGTCAGCAGCGATCAGAGAAAAAGCCCAATAAGAGCCTCTCCAGGGAATCTCCCGGCATTCACAGGCCTGTGATTGTTGTGTAAAGCATCTCTTGCACGGTCCTGAAATGTATAGGCTATCTCAGTACATTCCGGGTCTGTTGTGCTTGGCCATTCAGGGGATCATTTGAGCAAGTCAGCGGTACACTGTATAGAACACAGTTACGCACAGATATTATACCAAACAAAAAACAAATTCTAAATCAAATTACAAACCAGCAAAAACAATACTTTGTGGCTTCTATAGCCTCCTGGCTGCTGCTTTGGGTTGTTTACCTTGTGAGAAACTGCCTTTTTACTGAAAAGAATATAATGAACCCTTTTCTAAACATTGAAATCGCTAGGCATCATTACCTCCTGGAAGCAATTAAAGAGAAAAGAACCCTGGCAGACTAAAGACTAAATCTATGAGTCATCATGGCAGGTCCCAACTTCAACTAAACCTGAAACACAGTTTAGTTTGTAAATGGGAGAGGGGCTTGACACAAACAATGTATTGTCTAATGAGACAGCAAGTTCAGTGCATTTAAGATTTAACCACAGACCCAGAAAACACAACACAGTATACCTCACCTGCTGGGAATAAATTCAGCACACATAACACAGTACACAGTCCAGATAAAGTGCTTTTGAAGAAAGAGTGAAACGCTATATAAAGTAAAGCGCTCACAAGATAAATATGCTGCAATTAATCTTTTTTAGGCGGGTCAGCTTTTCTATAATCAGCATATTTTGGTAATTATTAAAGTGAGTTGAGCCTATGTGCTTTAAACCTGCTGCAGCTGATAGAAGGCAGCCCACAACTATATATCTCCTCAGTGCCTCCTGCTCTCCAGCTTCCATTGTTATATTATTGCTCAGGAGTGGGTAATTTATGCAGCAGTTTATCTGAGCTGAGCATATCTCACAGGATAGAGACACAAGGCAAGGAACTGCAGCAAGGCAATAGTGACTTTACAGATTGATAGGTGATCCAGAATGCTTGCATGTAATCTAATTTAACCAGCCGAGTACATACCTTATAGCCCGGTCCTAGCTGATGAATTGCAAATATCTGTGCCGGATTGAGTGCTTCACTGAACACGTAGATGGCCCCTAGCTGTCCACAGAATACTCTGTTAGCGTCTGCTGTCTCTGAAGACCCCAGGAAGCATTTATCATAACTCTGTTACAGGGACAAAGACAAGAAGATGGTCCTTTTACACGTCCATGGTGGGAGGGAAAAAATCATCCACACAGACAGCTGAGTAGCAGGGCAATTAGAGAGAAACACACACATGAAAGCTATCTTAATGAGCAAATATGATTATGAGACCATATGATTCATAGCCACTAGTCGTGAGCATCCTACTGATGAGCTTTAACAGTTTACAGTAGCAGTTAGGGTGAGAGGAAGTCTAATAGACACTGGGCTTCCTGGTTATTCACAACCATTACCACCAAAATCAACAGGGGAGCACTGTCTAATCATCAAACAGTAATTTAATTTAATTCTGTTTTTCCTAACTTTGTAGATTTCAGCCATTATTCTTCCAGATATCATGAACACACTTGCAATTTGTCATGCTCTATCCTTCTCCCACCCCTATTCCAATTGAAGCTTTGAAATACTAACTATGCTTCCAGGAGAAATCTATGCCAAAATGGTAAAAACACATTTTTATCATTGAGCACTGTTGAGGATTTATGTATCTTTTCGTCTCACAATTTCCAAATATGCTGGATGATCAAACAGCAGACTCAGTCATTCCTGCAGCGACAAAACCAGAGTAAAAGTTATAACAGTTGCAAAAGATTCCTTACATCATTGGTGTTGACATGCCATGCCATGTCGCCATAGGAAACCAGCTGACCATTGACATAGCATCGGATTTCACTGTTTCTCCAACGGTTGTAGATGTGAACGATACTGGTCATGTACCACTGAGGAAGATAACATTGTTAGATTAATTTGATATTAAACTCACAACAGAACAGTCCTCTTTAGTCCTCATATTCACACAAAAAATGTTTAGATCTTAACATTCTGAATATGATTTGGTACATGTTTACATTTGTCATGAATAAGACCTCTTACACTTGCCAGTAAGAAAACATCAGAGGAAACTACACAGGGAAAGTGGTGAATATTACTTAGGTCTTACTGAGGTCTTAATTTTATCATTTTCTTTTTTTCAAATAAGAAAGTTGAGATGAACCCCAAAGGAACTTTAAAGCACAGCTATAAGGCTCACAGCCTACTGTTCTAGAATTTGCATTTGAGTATAATTAATAATAGATCTGACAGCAGCTGAGCAAAGACCACAATTTGTAATGTTTCTCATCTCATATACTGTATAGCTATGACAGGCAGTGGCAGTAACTGGTCAGTAACGGAGGAACACTGGAGACACTGGGTGAGTATTCATACATGACATAAAGAGGTGTCATCACAGGAGACTTCTAAGCTCTCAGGTTAATATGGGAGCAACAATCTGAACATAGCCTGTCATCCATGTTAACCAGAGGTTACAGCCCTCAACAGGGGTAACAGACCTGTTGGCAAACAGTTTTTGTGTTGGTGTTGTTTAATTTCTGTGCCTGTGCTCCTCTTATCCAATTTAGATGCAGAGCCAGATCTGTGCTGCTGGCCACTGATAGTGAAGCCAGGAGATCAGGCAAAGCCCTGAGAATAGCCCCAGCCATAGACTGAACATTAAGCCCTACTGTGTGCATGTGTTTTTTAAACACAGCCTATTGTGCTTGCATTGCAGAATATTTATTCATGCAACAAAAAAACCCATTTAAATACAAATTTCACAAGCTCATCTGGGAATCAAATAGGATCATACATGACCCCGTAGTTGTGCTCTCCAACATACAGCATGGCATAGAAAACAGGGTATTATTACAAGCGACAGAGATATCCATAATCGGTTTCCCAAACTCACACTTGGACTCATCTAAAATCTGACCTGTAAGGCATAGCAAATTCTGGAGGATATTAAGCATTTACAGATAAAACCTCAAATATGTTAATCTACTGCATAATTAAACAACAATAATTAAACACATCATTTGCATGTGTTTGCAAAGTAAATCAATGAATCCATTGAAATATAAAAAGGCAATTCCCCCTTAAAAATCACTTTTAATCACCACATTTAAATGAGGAGTGCACATAATTGCTCTGGGGGTGTCTTCAGAGCTGCGTTTACCCTCATTTTTAATGAAGGTCATATATGTATTACTAATAGAAACATTGACCCGGTGCAGTGGCAGCCAGCCTGGCAGAGTGCAGATGGACACAGCAGTAGGGCATCTTTTTGTCTGACCCAGGAGGAGTCCTGTCAGTTGTCTGATGAAATAGCAGGAAGCTTCACTCAGAGGTGCTTTAAGAGGAGACATTAGAAGGATTCAGGATAGGAGGAGGATGACCACTAGAAAACTGCCTATTACAGTTACTGTATCAGTAGATATCTGAGGCGACACACGACTAAAGGGAAAGTTACAATACAATTTCACTTCAAATGGTTTTGGCCAATAACTATTCCTATATTCTCGTGTATAATTCCTTATAAGTATTCCTACTATCTAGTGTATAATTCCTGCTTTTAGTTCACATAAAGTCAGAGCTGCAGCAGAGAGGGTAGGATGACTAGTTGTCAACAGCTGTTTAACTGAAAGTCCTAATTAGCAGACATGCACCTTGAGCCAGCTTGCCATCTCTTCTGGGACAGGTATGGTGCTCAGACATTCCACGCTAAATTAAGTTTAATTTCTAAATGTACATCCAATTACACCTGTAAGAGCCATCTGGGAGTCTTAAACAGCACAAGTTTATGTTCAGTGCACTTCTTGCCAGGAAGTGTTTGGAAAGACTTGTACTGAGTTGGGTCTTTTCAAACATTTGGTATAATTTGAAAAACAATACACCTGTGAGAGAATGTATAGCCTCTCTGATATACTGTAGTCTGGATTTTCTCTCTTCAGTTTTAGCCCTGTATAGGGATTAGTGTGCTACACCAGTCACATAGTCTGTAGTGCCTCACTTAATGACCTGTGATTGTGATGTCCATGGAGCTCACATCAACAGATTACAAAATGTATTATAATTTGTTGGGATTATACCTGTATTATACAATGGTTTGATCAGAACAAGCATTGTGATTGGCCCAGAGGCATTCAAAGCCGTGCTTTATTCCCAGATGAATTAACAGCTATGACGCGTTTTACCTGTTTACCATACAACGCAGTAAGATCCCTGTGCTCGAAAACACTAGAATTACAAAGAGCTGTTGATCACGTTACTTAGACAACAGTGGTTGTTTTGAGAACTATATTTCAGATATAGTTCTCAAAATCGATCACAAAATAAACATTTAAGGCATTGTTTTCTTGTCACAATGTCTCTATTGTCTCTATTTTTTTTGTAAATGTTGTATGAAAGCAATAAGGCACTCAAGTCATGAATAAAGTCACAGCTGAGGGCATTTCTTAGGCTTGATACGAAGCAGAGGGCCGGAATTGCTTTAATAGAATAAAGTTCTAGTAAAAAAAGAAATACTGATGTGGAGGAATTTCACTTTGACAGATTTTGAGAATCGCAACAGATATATATCTATCCATATTTTCAACCACAGACACAGACCCCCTTTTAATGTGTCTGTGGGGGGACATGCAGCGTTCGGCCTGTAGAGGGAGCTACAGGACCGTGGCCGGGGTTGTGTCGGCGAGACTTTTGTTGCACACCTGCTGCGAATTAAGTCTCGCCGGCGAATGTTTAAGATGGGTGTGCTTCTGCCATTTCAGCAAGGGAGCTAAGCTGGAGAAGCAGGCGGCGAGAGCAGAGCCGAGCCGAGCCAAGCACCAAAAGAGAGACTTTGAACGAGGCTGGAAAGCCGAACCGTGCCAGCGGACCCCTATGACAAAACACTGCACCGTATAATGGCTCGATTTTATTGGCCGGGGATTCGGGCAGAGGTGCGTAGGTGGTGCGCGTCCTGTCGGGAATGTCAGTTAGTAAATCCCCCGGCCATCCCACGGGCCCCCTTGCGGCCCTTACCATTGGTCGAGAACCCATTCGACCGCATTGCGATGGATATTATCGGGCCATTTGAGCGGAGCACACAGGGTTATCGATTTGTGTTGGTCTTGATAGATTACGCCACCCGATACCCCGAGGCAATACCTCTGCGCAATATCTCTGCCAGGAGTGTAGCGCAAGCATTGTTTCAAGTCATCTCCCGCGTGGGAATCCCGAAAGAGATTCTCACCGATCAGGGCACTAATTTTATGTCACGCACCCTCAAGGAACTGTATGGCTTGTTGAACATCAAGGCGATTCGAACCAGTGTTTACCACCCGGCCACTGACGGCCTTTGTGAGCGGTTCAATCGGACCTTGAAGTCAATGATCCGGAAGTTTGTCCACGAGGATAGTCGGAATTGGCATAAATGGCTAGATCCCCTGTTGTTTGCGGTGCGGGAAGTTCCCCAAGCTTCCACCGGGTTTTCCCCGTTTGAATTACTCTACGGGCGTAAGCCCCGGGGTGTCCTAGACCTGTTTAAAGAAAATTGGGAGGAAGGGTCTAGCGACAGTAAGAGTGAGATCCAGTACGTCCTCGACTTGCGCACAAAGCTCCACGCCCTAGGGGCTATCTCACGTGAGCATTTGCTGCAAGCCCAGGAGCGTCAGAAACGCCTGTATGACAGGGGGGCTACCCTACGAGAGTTTACACCGGGAGACAAGGTGCTCGTACTGTTACCCACCTCCAGCACGAAATTACTCGCGAAGTGGCAAGGGCCATTTGTGGTCACACGTCGCATGGGGGACGTGGATTATGAGGTTATACGCTCGGACCGGGGGGATAGCTTGCAGGTGTATCACGTCAATCTCCTAAAAAAATGGAACGACGTGGTCACTGTTGCTCTGGCTACGATAGTTCCAGAGAGAGAGGAGTTCGGGCCGGAAGTCCCAAAATCGAAAGGTAGCACTCCGGTCGATATTGATAACCATCTCTCTGCTAGCCAGGCCGCGGACGTTGCAGATTTGCAGCTTAAGTTCGCCGACGTGTTCTCTCCCCTGCCCGGTCGGACTACGCTCATCGACCACCATATAGAAACGCAGCCGGGTTTAACGGTGCGCACGCGTCCCTATAGGTTGCCGGTGCACAAACGAGACGTTGTGTGCCGGGAGTTGGAAGCCATGCTGGAGCTGGGTGTGGTCGAGGAGTCCCGCAGTGATTGGTGTAGCCCCATCGTGCTTGTCAACAAGCCAGATGGGACTATACGGTTCTGTGTGGATTATAGACGGGTTAATGCGGTCTCCAAGTTCGATGCATATCCTATGCCCCGGGTCGACGAGCTCTTGGACCGGCTTGGTACGGCCAGGTACTTTTGGATTGGACATTGGATTGCACGAAGGGATACTGGCAGATTCCACTCTCGCCGGTGTCCCGGGAGAAAACGGCATTCTCCACTCCGCTCGGGTTATTCCAGTTCACCGTGCTCCCTTTCGGGTTGTTCGGAGCCCCAGCCACTTTTCAGCGCCTCATGGACCGTATTCTGCGGCCGCACGCCGCCTATGCTGCGGCCTACCTGGACGACATTGTCGTCCACAGTGACACCTGGCCGCAGCATGTGCGGAGGGTGGCTGCTGTTCTGCGGTCCCTGAGGCAGGCGGGGCTAACGGCCAACCCGAAAAAGTGCGTGATCGGGCGGAGGGAGATCCGGTATCTGGGGTACCACTTGGGGTACCACTTGCGACCGCAGATTGAAAAGACTGCGGCCATCGCCGCCTCTCCCCGGCCCAAGACAAAGAAGGAGGTGAGGGCCTTCCTGGGGCTGGCGGGATATTACCGCCAGTTCGTACCTGGGTTTTCAGAGCTGGCCAGTCCCTTGACGGACCTCACCCGGAAGGGTGCCCCGGATCCGGTCCAATGGTCGGGCCAGTGCCAGGGGTCGTTCGAGGCCCTTAAGGGGGCTCTTTGTGGAGAAACAGTCCTGTATGCGCCTGATTTTAACCTCCCTTTCTCCCTGCAGACGGACGCGTCGGATAGAGGGCTGGGAGCAGTGCTGACCCAGCGCGTGGAGGGGGCCGACCGGCCGGTGCTGTACCTGAGCCGTAAGCTGTCAGAGAGGGAGGGCCGGTACAGCACCGTGGAGAAGGAGTGCCTGGCCATCAAGTGGGCGGTCGGCACCCTCCGCTACTACCTGCTGGGTCGCGCCTTCACCCTCTACTCCGACCATGCCCCCCTCCAGTGGCTCCACCGCATGAAGGATGTAAACGCGAGGATCACCCGGTGGTACCTCGCGTTGCAGCCCTTCAACTTTTCTGTCGTGCACAGACCGGGGGCGCAGATGGTCGTGGCAGACTTCCTCTCCCGTGCAGGGGGGGGGGAGTAGGTCGTCGGCCGTCGGGTCCCCGGCCTGTGTCGGGCGGTGGGGGTATGTGGGGGGACATGCAGCGTTCGGCCTGTAGAGGGAGCTACAGGACCGTGGCCGGGGTTGTGTCGGCGAGACTTTTGTTGCACACCTGCTGCGAATTAAGTCTCGCCGGCGAATGTTTAAGATGGGTGTGCTTCTGCCATTTCAGCAAGGGAGCTAAGCTGGAGAAGCAGGCGGCGAGAGCAGAGCCGAGCCGAGCCGAGCACCAAAAGAGAGACTTTGAACGAGGCTGGAAAGCCGAACCGTGCCAGCGGACCCCTTTGAAAATAAACGGGAGAAATTCCCTTATCATTATACTGCGTCTGCCTCTGTGTACCACCGGACATTGTTACAGTGTCAAAATGCATAATTCTTGCCTTTGAGTGACTAAAATAATAACATATCTTATCGTGTCAATTAAGTCATATGAACAACAGAGTAACATTCAAACACAAAACCTTATTATCAAAATCTATGTTAGCTCTACCATGTTTATTCTAAAGATTTTGGCTCTGTTATGAGAGCTTATAACGTATTGTTTCCCAAATACAGCCCACATGGCAACAGGTTCATCACCAACTCTTATCCATTAATGTCTGTAAAGATCAATGTAGCCCTACTAACAGAGCCTGAGACAGATGCTCCTATTGCATCACAAGCACTTCAATCAGGACTGAACTATTTGCGACTGCACTCTGGATCAAGCCCTCTGTTAATCATTACTGGGTGAAAATTATTGGAAATTAAGGCGGTGCTTACCTTCCTGGGCTGAAAGTCATATTTCACACAGTGCTGGAAACCTTTGCCTTTGGACTTGAGCGATGTCACAATCAAGCAGTTGCCTACAAAATGTGCCGAGTACCCAATGCCTTTGCTTGTGCGAAAGCTGTAAATGCATATACATAAATATTATGAGGGGGAAACTTGTCTTAATTTCATTCATTTGTCAACAAGAAAACATTCATATACAGTACATACAGCACATCAACAGTGTGTGTGTGTGTGTGTGTGTGTGTGTGTGTGTGTGTGTGTGTGTGTGTGTGTGTGTGTGTGTGTTTGTGTGTGTGTGTTTCTTACACAAGTGTTCTTGCTTGTTTTTGTGCTCTTTTATTTGTTTTCAACTGAATATATGACACAGGGAATCAAGCTGAAGAGAGCAGAATAAAGCATTTTATCTCCTTGATATAAGTTGAATGTATAATGCAACTGTCTGTTGTTTTTGTTGGTTCAGAGAAGCTTTCAGAGCAGGTAGAAATCTCTGGGCGGATGCATTTTATCACAGACTGGCAAATCCTTGAGAATGATGTGTGTGTGTGTGCGTGTGTGTGTGTGTGTGTGTGTGTGTGTGTGTGTGTGTGTGTGTGTGTGTGTGTGTGTGTGTGTGTGTGTGTGTGTGTGTGTGTGTGTGTGTGTGTGTGTGTGTGTGTGTGTGTGTGTGTGTGTGTGTGATTGATAAGTGTAGTTAGCGCTCAAGACATAAATACATTTGTAAATGGCTATGGATACTCTTATTTTCCCCTTTAACAACAGTGATATACATACTGGGAAATAATTGGAAAGAAATTAAAGGCATACTCAGAGGGGTGTGTCAGAGGGGCAGACAATTAAAATGAGTCTCAACTAGGACTAGAAATACTCAGAGAAAGTAATACTGAGAGGAAAAGTCCCTTGAGAAGGCAACTCTGTGACATATCTCTTGGCACTGTTCTGTGACCAGCCACACTGCTGAGAGTGACACTCTCCTCTTAAAGCTGCCTGACACTTATTTCCTCTTTTTTTAAAACAAGACTAGCAATTGACATGGGGAAACACCTCTCTAAATCATGTCCACTCCACAATGATCTGCCCTTCCCTTCAACTGATAAAGGCTTCCACACTCTCTGCACAGAGTGACTGCGCCTCCCATAAATAATGTAAGCAGAGCTTGCAGTTTAACGCCAACCCTGTACCATGAAATTCTCCCTGCTCGGATGGACAACAACCTCTTTGCACTGACTCCTACATGTTATCCTCCTATACTGGAGTAGTCTACGCTCTTCAAAGACCCCCCATTGGGATCTACTGAAACAAACACTGGCTGTTTTGCCTGAGCTAATAAAGAAAGATGATGTTTGCACTGGTATGTGTGCAGGGCTAGAGAAAGAGAGAGTCCCAGACCTGGAGATCAGTGAGAAGGCAGCCAGGCAGCTGCTGTGGCAGGGGTTAGGGTTACCAGCTGATAATTACCCTCTCCATTAGAATGAGAGCCACAGCCCTGGCCTGCTTCGGAGGTAGTGGGTCTCTTGTTCTTACTAATTAATTAGATATCTCTGCCCCCCAGTAATCTATCTCACTCCATCTCTCTACTCCTTCACTTACTCATTCTCCCTTGTTCTTTCAATCATTCCCACCCACTATCCCTCTCTTTATTCCTATTTCATCGCCATCATCTCCACAGGCTCCGCTCCCTGTTAGCCTTAACAGCGACTAATAAACACTGCACTTCTGTCCTATTGATCACAGCACTAATTACCAACAAGCCTCTGTCCGCCAGACATTAAAAACAAAATGAATACTTGTTTCTTCCTGCAGCGCTCTGCCTCTGGCCTCTGATGCTAGCTTGTACCAGCCTCCACAGTTCAAGCCTCTTATTAGTTTTAATCACAATAATCTAGTCTAATTCCCCCTTTCCCCATTACAAATCACAACATGCTCTGGAAAAATGAAGTTCTTTGATAGACCCTGTTATGTAGGTGTTGAAGAGGCCAAACAACTGTTAACTTTTAACGATCATTATCTACTTAGAGGTGCAAACCACTGAATGGTAAACAGCACAGGAGAGAAAATAGCTCTGTCAATAGAATAGGTGGTAGGTTTGTGTGGGTGTGGTTAAAAGAGCACAACTCTATCAAATACAAACACTTGTATGTGAATTTATAAAAGCATAATAGTGATATTTTCTGTGCTTCTTTTCCAACTGTTCTCAGAAATTAGAGCTTGCTCTTGCTGAGGATATAAAGAATCTGTGGTTCTCTTTGTAGTTGTGGTTCTCCAGAGATTAATTGTACTCACCAGTAAAGATATGGTTTATCCTTGTCAACATTGATATTATTCAAGGGATCCATTCGAAACCAGGTGTTAAGAGTGAAACCATTCTGGTAAGGCCACTTAGCAATGGGAGGTAAAGCAATGGCCTGTTGAGGGAAATAGACATTCTGTGGCATAGATTTTAAAGGAACACACATGATACACAATATAGCGCTAAATTGAGTCAAATAGACTCACTAAACACTAGGCTACATTTTGGTCAAACAATAAACTGTACAATCTACAGTAATTTATATTGTTATTACATACTGTATTTTACTGTAAATATTTCTGTAGATGTTATCTATTTATTGTCAACACTTCTTATACAAAGTACATTCATTTAATCAATGTACATAGGGTTTTCAGGTCTAAGTGTAAGAAAAGAGAATGTCTACATCTCCAACCCAAATAAGAGAATGTCTACATCTCCAACCCAAATAAGAGAATGTCTACATCTCCAACCCAAATAAGGCCTGGATACGTTTAGACTTACTGCTGCGCTGCGACCGGGGAAGTTGAAGAAGGTATCAGGGCCGTGCCTGTGGGGCGTTTGATTAAGCACTGACAACAGTTTTACCGCATGTTTTGGCTGAGGAAGAAACAAAAATGAAGAGAATAACAGAAATGTTCATCATACAAAAGAGTGACACCGTGCCCTCCATAAGTAATGGCAGTGAAGCATTGTTTCTTCTATTGGCTCTACACTCTAAGCGTTTGGATTTTAAATAAATTACAACAAGGTTAAAGGAGAAATTCTCAGCTTTTATTTTATGGTATTTGTGTACGAAATTACAACACTTTTTATGCATAGTCCCCCTATTTCAGGATACCCAAAAGTTATTCGGACAATTGACTTGGCAGGTGTTTCTGGTTCTTCAGGTATGTTCCGTCACATCATTTGTGCAGTCATAAGAGAGCTCTCAATGTCTAGTTTTGATTATAGGCTTTACATTTGCCTTTGGAGTCTGCTATTGGTCTCTTTCAACATGAGGACCAAAGAGACATCAATGAAAATAAGGGAAGCCATTATGTGGCTGAAATATCAGAAAAAAAATCAGAAACATAGCAAAAACGTTCAACCTACCAAAATCTACAGTTTGGAACATCATTAAATGGAAAGAAAGCACTGGTGAGCACAGAAATCGCGAACGGCCTGGTAGGCCAAGGAAGACTTCTACACTGGATGATTGCTCACGATGATTAATAAAAAAACAACAACTGTGCCACAGATCAGGAACACTCTCCAGGAGGTATGCTTCACTGTCTCAGAGACTACCATCTGCAGAAGACACCAGCAGAACTACAGAGGATACCCTGCAAGGTGCACACCACTAGTTAGCCACAAAAACAGGATGGCCATGTTACCGTTTGCTAAAAAATACCAAAAAGAGCGTGCACAGTTATGTAAAAAGGTATTGCGGACAGATGAGACAAAGATTAACATGTACCAGTATGTTGGCAAGAGCAAAGTGTGGAGAAAAAAAAGAACTGGCCAATATCCACAACATACCACCTCATCTGTGAAACAGGAGGCATGTATGGCTTCCACTGGAACCGGCTCACTTGTCTTCATTGATGATGCAACTGCTGATGGCAGCAGCAGGATGAATTCTGTGTACAGAAACATCTTGTCACTCCAAGTACAAGCTAATGCCTACAAAACAGACAGCGCTTCATCATACAGCAGGACAATGACCCAAAACTGGCCAAGCCAATCTGCAGATTTAAATCCAATTGAACATGCATTCATTTGCTAATGAGACTTAAGGCAAAGCGTCCTCAAAACAAGCAACAACTGAAGATGGCTGCAGTACAGGCCTGGCAGAGCATCACCAGAGAAGATACCAGCTACCGGTGGGGTCAATGGATTGCAGACTTCAGGCAGTTATTGCATGCAAAGGATTGTTGACCAAATACTAAACATATGCTTAATTTGGACATTTGATAAATCTGTCTCATCACGTTTGGTAGCCTAAAAAAAGGGGGACTATGTCTAAAAAGTGTTGTAATTTCTGATTGGTAAAACCAATATGTACACAAATACCATCATGGAGTGTAGAGCCAAAAGAAGAAACAAATTCTTCCCTGTCCCATTGCTTACATAGGGCACTGTATATAAAAAAACAGAAATACAAAACTGTGTTGCAACATCTCTGCAGTTGTGGGTCAATGCTCTGACTATTACATTTCCCCATGCAGCAGCTAGTCAATCGAAGAGCAAGCCCAAGCATATCTCTGTCTGATGGCTGTCTGGGGGCCACCCAGGTGTCACTGTGACACTGACGCATTGACCGCAGCCGACCCCTCATCCTGACCAACAAACTACCTCTGGACACTGCCGTCACTTACCCACATGCCTCCGTTCCCTCTCAGCATACTGAAGAGCAGCTTCAGCTCCTTCACTGTGATGCTGTAGCTGGCCAGCACTCCCAACATGTCCACCAGCAGATCTGAGATAACACACCACAGACAGAGAGAGGGAGATGAGATTGGGGAGAAAGGTAGAACATATAAATTGAATGCTGGGCAAACCTGCAAAGACAATTGTCAAACTAAAGTAATAACACCAGTATATTCCACAGTTCATGTGTTAGAGTTGTGAGAGAGAAGTGAGCACACTTTTACACAGCGTGCACCTAGAGGTACTCATAGTTTTGGTGTTAGGAAATTCAACATATATAAGAAATAAATCATGGAACATCACACAGGTGTTGTAATCGTTCAAACTAAACTAACACTAAATTAGTGTACTGTTTTACACTACCAAATGTAGAGTACATTATGTTGGGTCAATCATAAAATCCATTCCCAGAACATGAGACATGATGATGGAGAAACAGTGGGCAGAAAAAAAAACTAGAAAAATGAAAATAGTCGAAAATGAAAATACTACAATTCTATTATTCTTCATTCTTAAATGGATCTGAAAATGTCAGACAGTCTGATTTATGACCTCCACACTTTGCTCTCAGACAAGAGTTATTGATCATGCCTTCTGATGCTTGTGTGCAAGTTTAATTTGGACAATGCTTTGGACAATGCTTGGACATTATTATACCCACAAACGTTTGGACAAAACATTTGTGGGTATAATAATGGCAAAATACAGGTGGAGGCGGTGGAAAATGTATGGATGTATGGAAAACACAATAACCATCGATATGGACCTATCACTATGAAATGCTAACAATTAGTGTTTATCTAAGGGGAAAATTATGTGTGAAAGACAAATCCTTCATGAAGGTATTTTTATAGATGAAAGTACAACACAACCACAAGAAAGTTCCCGAATGCACACCACCAGCAGGGTTCCTTCCTGTTTCTAACACGCTGACTCATACAGGGGCTGTGGGCTAACTTCCACCACTAAGGGATACCAGCCCAGGGCACCGACCTGCAATCATGTCGTCCACTGAACTCATCTTGAGCAGCACTTGCTGGATGAGGCCCACCTCAGTGCTTGTCTGCAGGTTGCGCACGCTCTTGCGCAGGATGGCAGTGAACATGCTCCAAATCTCGGCCTGGCAGGTGACATCACAGTGCTCCAGCAGCTCCACCATGCAGGCGATGCTCTCCTCATCCTGGATGATAAAGTTCATCTCCAGGTCAAACTCACCACTCACCAACTGCAAGGGAGAGGGGGATAGAGAGAGGGTGGGAGGGAGGAAGGGAGATGCAGGGAGGGAGTGAGGGAGGGAGTGTCAGTAAGCAGTAAACAACAATCAACAGTCTATTCTTGAATCTTAACAAGCATGAAATTGGCCACCTCAGGCTGTGCATTGTACATACTCTATGGTGAGCACAGGCAGCCCGTTGACTGGTGAGCATTAAGGAAAATAAGCCTAGATACCTCTTAAACTGGATTCATTCTGCTTTGTTTTAAGTTATTAAGTTGTGACTTGTTATATATTTGAAAGATTCAACTGCAGAATTAATTGTGTTGTTACAAAAGGCATGAATGTGGCTTAGCTGTAGAGATGTAGAGATGTGTGGTTCGAGTATAGAATGTAGAAGACAATACTACTATCAATTAAGCATAATAACAAAGAGATCATTTTAAATGAGAGAAATAGATTTTCAGTAGGGCTGTAAACAAATTTAAACAAACATTTTATTAATTAAGATATTTATATTTATTAATCTACCAATTAATTAGGGGTATGGATTAAGTTAATCTGGCCCTTATTTCTGTGTGTTAAGTGAATTCAGCATCATGCATGTAACAGTAGTGCATAGGAATGCATACAAATGCACAGAGATTCTGCAGGTGCTAATGATTTGCTAATGACTGGCTTTCAACCTTTTCCTAAACCCCTATGCTTCCAGCTATTCCATAGCGACACCTAGGTGTAAGCAAAAACAATTTGATCATGTACAGTAAGGTGATTTAAATTAATAGATTAATGATTAATTTTCATTGATTAATTTTGTAATGAAATTAGTTAGCAACTAAAGTATTAGTTGATTAATGGGTCTGATTAATCTAATATACTTTACAGCCCCAATTTTAAGCAGAGACCATTAGCTAATGAAGTTAGGCAAATATAAATAAACAGGACAAATCGTTCAATTACATTGACTTCCAAATTTACACCAGTGAATCCCAATGTCGGTATAACTACTTCATCATAGTAATTTACGTGTGGTAAACACCTTCCATGCACTGGATGTGTCATTTGATTCAGAGAAATGAATCCAAGCTTTTTCTAATGGTTGTCTATTTCCAATGTTTGTCAGACATCATTGGGTTGTCCTATCCATATTTGTTATAGGTCCAGTGTACTGTATGGCCTCTCCCATTGCAGGAATGAGCAATAGCACATGGTGTGTGGTGCTACAGGAGGGAAAAGGGCTGTGGGGTTTCGGCTGAACCCCATCATTCTCCCCATCATTCTCCCCATCATTCTCCTCCAGGCTCGTAGGAAGGGGGGGTGTCTTTCAGCGGGTGTCTTTTTTAAACATTTGAATACAGATCTTGTGTTCTTGTGATGGACGCAAATATACACTGTAAAAACTATTGTGCTTGCTGTACTTTAAAAAAGTGATGCAACTATTTGCATCAGCTTTTTAAGTCTTTTTTTAGTTTTATGTATGATGTACTTAGCTTTTAGTGTAAAACCAACTTAATTTGATCAGTTCCAGAGTCATTATTGTAAATTGGATCTA
The DNA here is from genome assembly GCF_951799395.1 of Argentina silus. Taxonomy (NCBI): domain Eukaryota; kingdom Metazoa; phylum Chordata; class Actinopteri; order Argentiniformes; family Argentinidae; genus Argentina; species Argentina silus. Next base: position 16,764,864 of record NC_139653.1, read on the forward strand.
CTTAATTGTTCTAGTCCAGAACTGTACTTGTAAGTTTGATTAACTTAATTTTTCTGATTTTTCTTACTAACATGATTCATGAAAAATATTTTATTTAAGTTCTGAATTTTTATATACATCCTACTGAAAAGGTTAATGCAAATAGTTGCCTCAATTTATTTTCTTTTGTAAATATTACTCTGTTACTGTACTACGAAGTTCAAGATAGAACCTAAAAAGGTTCTTCAAAGGGCCTCATGTTTTTCTGAATGTGACACAAATTTCCTCAAAAGGGAAGAACCTTAACTGCCAATTGTAGTTGCTAGACTTGCAACTACACTTGGTCCAACCACCCTAACAAATCACTTGCATGAAATATGACATTTGCATATTTGCTAGGTAATTTTGGGTAAGTGTGAATTTCTGTTCTTTGTGCCGCATTATCTCACTAACCATTGTGCCTGTGATGTTGGTACTTATTTGATTCTAACTGTATTAGAGTACATCTGCGCTCAGGTTAATGTGTTTTGTAGGGGTGGTATTTTTTTTTTATATGACAACTCATTCAGGTCATGAGAGTTTCAGTTAAAGGTCCTGGCAAGTCAATTCCCTAATTATGTTGTTTGGGGACTTGTATGCATATAATAAGCACAAAAAGCTATGTGAAATGTATTACATTGCAGTTTCGAGATATATCAATCTAAACATTTCCTCATTTCCCCTCGCGTACAATCACTGGGCCTAAATTGGGCGGGATCAATTCAAGGTGGAAACCTTTCGTCATGATGCCCCGCTCATTTGCATGCACCAATCAGAAAGTTGTCTCTGCACATAATCCTCCGCCCACAGCAGTAGTCAAGTAAAACTTGTCATTTCCCTCTTTATCTGCTTATTAAGTTCTGAGATCCACACTCTTTTCGGCCCATTTATCTGATCTAATCTATAACTATGAATTTATCGAATCGAATCTATATCTATCTTTATCTCTATCTCTATCGCTATTTCACCTGCAATTCCCTCTCTTTAGCTAGTTAGCGTGCCGTCAACCTGTGTTTGTGTATTCCCTGGATGTACATCCACCCAATCAGAACAATTTTTCACCTCCCGATAGATGAAGTAGTGAACAAGATGTGGATTGCGTTTTTGGAAAGCCGTGGCTACAGTAGTGACTTGACTTTAATATAAGAACCTGCGTGTGCATCGCCCATTTTGCACAGGACTCGGTTTGGCTAGCCAGCTTGTGCTCATTGATGGAACGGTACCCTCCTTCCTTCATCCTCTCCCGACATCAAGCTCCATCATCGGTCAGATGAGCCTGCTAGAACATGTAAGTAGCTAGCTGTTTCCCAAACCAATTTAAATGTTACTAACGTTAGCTAGAATAGCTGGACTAGAACGTCTAGCTAACTAGCTTATCTGTGGGTTAGATTTGTGTTTGATTGATAAACTGTATTATACTTGTTAGCTAATGTTAGCCTTCCTCCCAAAGGAAGTACATTGGACGACCCTGGTGTATCTAACGTTGTATCTTACTAGCAAACACATTTGGCGGGCAGACCCTGATGGCTAACTAATTTCACTCAACACATAACTGGGCATGCAGCTGTCAAAAGGCACCTTGGAAAAGAAAAAGAGCCAAAGTATTCATGTTTAGATTGTTGATTCTAGACAATGTATGCCCAAGTCACTTGTATAAGGTAATCTTACCATGTTGTACTTATCACAATTGATTGCTTTGATTACATGTAAAGACAATGCATCATTGCAATTGCCCATAGTACCATAGACCTACTTTATCAATGACCCTCATTCCAGTAGCTACGATATTCAACTAAACTAAGTGTAGAACATTTTGCGTTAGACTCATGTCATTGGGGTCAGGGACCATATAATTACTTATTGCATGATATATTTACTATGATAAATGAACAATTTCTGCATTTCAGTAATTATAACAAATGTGTGCAGCCTCCCAAGCAAAGGGTTCCAACACAGACTGTTGGTGTGGGCCCTGCCACTTCAACGCCCCATAAAGCTGCTGGGCCCTACAACTCTCCACCATCCAAGTGGCCGTCCTTGCTGGAGTCAGAGGATACATCAATTTTGAATCCAGACGACTCCACATATCAACCAAGCATGACAGATGATGACTGTATAAGTCGAGGGCCGGACTGGTTCAATGTTTATTGCAAAACTTATTGAAATGAACTTATTGCACATATTGAACCTGGAACTAACAAAGCTTAAGTTATTGCCTATAAAAACAACATTAAACATTAAATAAATGAAAAATCTGTTGCATTCATTTCTTATGGCTCTATCTGCAGCTTTTCCAGAGTAATTTCTAATGAAAACATTTTTCCACAGGCCAACAACAGCCAAAAAATTATTTCCCTCAAAGAAAAACAAAACATGCCCTGTTGTAGCACGAAAAAAGTACAAAAAGGAAACATATTAAAGCTCAGTTTGCTGCTCTGTGATTCACACTAGTCTAAGCCAGATACTTGGCATCTCATCTTGGATGCAAGTTCATCAATGTTTGGGGTCAGGCTCTGAGCTGAGGAAATCCTCAGGATTGAGTGAAGGTGTTCATCAGAAAGACGACTCCTGTGTGATGTTTTGTTTATCTTCATCAAAGAGAACAGTTGTTCACACAGGTATGTGCTGCCAAACATAGAGAGTATTTGAGCAGCTTGGGTACGCAGCTGGGGCATTGTGTCGGGGATGAAACATGGAAACTGTGCAGCACCCACCGAGTCATACTTTGCCTTGCGTGTGTCACTACATTGGAGTTCAATCAGCTCCATTTGTATGTTGGTTGGTGTGCTTTCCACGTCAGCTGCAAATGGATTACTGAGCAGTTCAAACCTGCTTTTTTGGCTTCAAAGTCGGCAAATCACCGTGTGAAGTCGGCACCAAGTATGCTGAGTTTTTCAGCAAACTGTGCACGTGGGAACACAGCGGTAGAGACCTGCTCTTTCATAGTTTGGCAGCACGGAAAATGGCTCAAGTTTTCTTGCAGCATCTGCGTCTCCCACAGGCGCAGCTTGGTTTTAAAAGCCCTCACTGCAGCGTACATGTCTGTGATCACACGGCCCTGCCCCTGAAGCTGCAGGTTGAGCGCATTGAGATGGCTCGTGATGTCACACAGAATCGCCACTTCACACAGCAACTTTTTATCCCGGAGCTCTGTTGTGTCTTTCCCTTTGCTTTCCATGAACTGACAGATCTCCTCACGCAACTCGAAACATCTTTTCAGCACTTTTCCTTGGCTTAGCCATCGCACCTCTGTGTGATAGGGCAAGTCATCATATTCTGAACCCAACTCCTCCAGAAACGACTTGAACTTGCGGTGATTTAAACCTTTGGCTCTTATGAAGTTGACTGCACGTGTTATGGTGCTCATTACATGTTCCATTTTCAAGGCTTTGCCACACAACGATTCCTGGTGTATGATGCAGTGATAAGCTGTCAGCTCACCTGCGCCGTTTTCCTCCCGCATCTTCTCCCGGATCCTGCCCACCAATCTACTCTTTTGACCGCACATCGCGGGCGCTCCATCTGTCGTCAGTCCCACAAGTTTATCCCAAGGCAGCCTCATTATATTTACACATCTGGATACCTCTTCAAAGAGATCTTTTCCCGTAGTTGTGCCATGCATTGATCTTAATCCCAAAAGTTCCTCTGTTACGCACAGACTTGAGTCCACTCCACAGATGAAAATTGACAGTTGGGCAGTATCAGAAGTGTCGCTGCTCTCATCCACAGCAAGGGAGTATGCGATGAAATATCTTCCCTTTCCCACCAGCTGTTGTTGTAAATTGGTGGCAAGCTCACGTACACGGTCAGCAACGGTGTTTCTGCTCAGGCTCACATTTGAAAATGCTTGCCTTTTATCTGACGTCGCAAACTTTCATCATGCAGTTTTTAACAAATTCTCCCTCGGTAAAGGGCCAGGCTGATTTAGCGACCTCTGCTGCCACAATAAAACTAGCCTTTACAGCAGCCTCACTTTGTGATTTGGCTTTTGTGAACATAGCCTGCTGTGACACCAGACTTCTTTTCAACTCTTCTACCTTCTGGAGCCTCTGTTTCTTGTCCAGATGCTTGTACCTGTCGTGGTGTTTCGTTTCATAGTGTCGTCTTACGTTATATTCTTTGATTACAGCCACACCGTCTCCGCACACAAGACAAACAGGTTTGCCCTTTATATCCGCGAACATATAATCTGCCTCCCACCTGCTGTTTAGCCATTTTTGGGGAGAGGGATAGCTGAAAGTTAACCACAGGTGACTAGCGCCATAACGATGCTGATGAGGGAGTGGGGTAAGGGCAAGACAAACAGGTTTGCCCTTTATATCCGCGAACATATAATCTGCCTCCCACCTTTTGTTTAGCCATTTTTGGGGAGAGGGATAGCTGAAAGTTAACCACAGGTGACTAGCGCCATAACGATGCTGATGAGGGAGTGGGGTAAGGGCTCACGCTTGCCAGGCAATGCACTGGCAGTGCATTGTGGGATTTGTAGTATTAGTGGTGCGTGCAATATACCGGCGGGCCAGCTCTAATAGTAATTAGATATTATCTAATTACCTTGAGTTTGACATATATGGTATAACTGATCAGTAATACATATGCTGTCTGTGATAAGTTGCAGTATGTTAACCTATAATGAACATATTGTGCAATGTAATTTCCTGTCTTTATCTGCCCTCAACAGACTACCCATGAAATCGGTGAGAAAGTGCTGACCAACAAGCGCCTTATCAAAAGCATTTCAAAGCTCATCCCTCTCCACCACATCTGCCTTGGAGGGTTTCTACAGTGTAATCCTACGGTTTGCACCCAAGAATGTTGCGTTCTCCTACCTTGGAATGCTGTGCAGGTAGATAGAAATAGCTCTGCCATAAACATTCAATAACATTCAATACACATTGTGTGCTATTCCTAATAAAAATCGCTGTCATTTCAGGCTTTACCTGGCATCATTTCACTTTAATGAGAATGCTGGACGCAGCCAGGCGATGACTGCAGCTGGAGACCTACAGTACAAGGTCTGCTTTCCCAAGGCCAAGAAGGGGGATGTGCCATCATACCAGTGAAGACCCCAGGAACATATGGTGAGTCAAAACTTTTATTTGGAAACATTTTGTCAACTACAAAACATGTATTGGAAATATGTTGATTGAAAATATGTCAAGTCAGGCCAGGTTCAGTTAAGAGTAGAGACATCATCGTCTGCGAGCAACAGGGATTACACTGTAAAACAAAACTGCAGACAGGAAAGACTATAAAGACATATGAGATTTTATTTAGGATACATACATTGCAAAAGGTAGAGGCCATTGCAACCTACGTGTCCTGGTTCAATCATGCAAGAGGTGGTCTAAACCCGGTGTATTCGCCTCTTCATCTGGATACTCCTGATGAATTCGGAGCACCACACAGGAAGGCATGACAAACCCTGTTGCGCCTTACAAGATAACCCCAGTACCAGCTTAGGAACTGCCTGTAGGCCAGGTAGCAGGCGCGCCTGTAATAAACGAATGACACAAATAATTGTACATGATTAGGTCTGTGGTCATTAATCTTTGATAGTATTTCATAGTACACTCACCAAGCACCTTATTAGGAACACTATACTAATACTGGGTAGGGCCTCCCTTTGCTCTCAAAACAGCCTCAATTCTTTTTGGCATTGATTCCACAAGATGTTGGAAACATTCCTTTGAGATTCTGGCCCATGATGACATGATTGCATCACAAAATTCCTGCAGATTTTTCAGGTGCACTTTCAAGCTGTGAATCTCCCATTCTACCACATCCCAAAGGTGTTCTATTGGATTCAAATCCAGTGACTGGGAAGGCCACTGAAGAACACTGAACTCATTGTCATGTTCATGAAACCATTATCATGCCGGAAGTAGCCATTAGAAGATGGGTAAATTGTGGCCATGAAGGGATGCACATGGTCAGCAAGAATACTCAAATAGGCTGTGGCATTCAAGCAATGATTGATTGGCATTAACAGGCCCAAAGTGTGCCAAGAAAACATTCCCCACACCATTACACCACCTCCACCATGAGAAGGTGTACAGAGCTCAATGTGATTGTAACATGTCTGCATTCTCTGGGTGAAGCCCACTTGTCATTCAGCTTGTGGTGTAATCCATCCTCAATACTGTGTATGAGTGGCCTATTCATTGTATGAATGATGATCAAATGCTATAAAAAAAGATCCCAAATGGATTGTCTTTATAGTCTAACCTGTCTGCCCTTCCTTTGTCTGTGTGCTTTTGTTTTACAGTGTAATCCCTGATGCTTGCTGATGACTTACTGATGAATGAAGCTCTACTCTGAACCCGTCCTCCACTTGAAGACATGTTGATGATTTTGACCTGATGCCTTGATTGAATAGTCAATGAGTCAATGTCAATTAGTGTAGCCTCCCTTGTGTCATTCAATAGTGTGTGTGTGTGTGTATCTGGTAAACAGGCTCAACTCACCATTCGCTAACAATTTCCGGAGAACGCAAGTGTCGTTGTGGTTGGACCTCTGCCTCTTCGAAATCAGTCTGAAGATCCATGCATGTATGGCTGAATGAGCCCGATTCTCCCTGCTAGCGCCATCTGTGGCTAGCCACCTGAGTTTGTTTGCGCGACGTAGCGTAGGAGGCGTTGAAAGGGAGCTGTCAATCAAGTGAGCAAAGTCAACACCCATACAGCCCTCAGAACTGACGTTTTTTTGGGTTAACATTTTGGTGGACGTTTAAAATGATAGTCAACTTTGACACAAAACACAATTGGAACCATTTAATGCTGCCAGACCCTTTAAGTAAATGCGTAATATGCATGTACTCAAAAAAAATATGTTGAGATGCAGCTGGCTACATTGAATATTTATTTCTGAATATGATGTTTGTGGAACAAATGGAAATTAACAACTGTATTAGAAATATTCATGTAAAGATAGAAATCAAACAATTTTTTTTATCTTTACTAAGCCCCTGAGTCCTTTTTTACAGTGTATGCTACGCTCTCGTCGTCAGAGCTGTTTATCGGGACCGGGCGGGTGCACTCGGATAAATCAGCTGGAGGCCTTGTGTCATTTACCTGAGACCCGATCATCTCATGCTTTTCACTCACACTAACCACTATGTTATCCTCCCATAAAAAGTCACAAAAATGGCTTGTTCAACAGGTGATGTGGAACACTTTAGCCAGCACCCCCTCGCGAAATATACTTCCCTGCCTGCCTCCCCATTAATCAACCCATTCACAGGCAGCCCTCTGCTTTCTGGCGTAGGAGTCTAATTGCAGATTCAGATGCCCAGAGTAATTTGCACCCATTGTGCTACAAGAGGTAGATGAAGCCATGAAATCAATGATAACACAGTGAGCAGCCTCTCAGCCAAACAGGAATTGTGTAGAGAATTAATCATGACCCATTGTGCATGCCACTTTAACTATCTCACCGATGCTAGAGCATAATCAATGTTAAAAACTTAATAACATAACACTTTGAGTCATTGTGTATGCGTAGGTAGAGGGGTTGTTTAAATTCAGCTACTTTTGATCTGATATCTACACTCACCGGCCACTTTATTATGTACACCTTGCTAGTACCGGGTTGAACCCTCTTTTGCCTTCAGAACTGCCTTAATTCTTTGTGGCATAGATTCAACAAGGTGCTGGAAACATTCCTCAGAGATTTTGGTCCATATTAACATGATAGCATCATTACTGCAGATTTGTCGGCTGCACATCCATGATGCGAATCTCCCGTTCCACCACATCCCAAAGGTGCTCTATTGGATTGAGTTCTGTTGACTGTGGAGGTCATTGGAGTACAGTGAACTCATTGTCATGTTCAAGAAACCAGTTTGAGATGATGTGAGCTTTGTGACATGGCACGTTATCCTGCTGGAAGTAGCCATCAGAAGATGGGTACACTGTGGTCATAAAGGGATGGACATGGTCAGCAACAATACTCAGGTAGGTTGTGGCATTTAAACAATGCTCAATTGGTACTAAGGGGCCCAAAGTGTGCCAAGAAAATATCTCCCACACCATTAGATATTTGCGTTAACGAGTAGTTGAACAGGTGTTGCTAATAAAGTGGCCAGTGAGTGTATAAAGTAAAGGGCCATGGATAGATCCTTGCAGTACCCCACAAGTTATAGGTTTATATTTGGATTCTGTACCATTCCAGGAGACAATCTGTTTACGGTTTCAATTCAATACCATTGACACAATAACATTGTAATTTACTTAACATAATAGCATGTTCTAAAGTGTCAAAAGCTTTAGATAAATCAATAAAAAAAACACCTATAGTTAGTTCATTGTTATCAAGAGCCATAGATATATTGTCTAGCAATTGTACAAGAGCCATTAAAGTTGAATGTTTTTCTCTGTATACTTTCTAGTACTTTGGCTAGGCATGTGAGGATTGAGATTGTCGGTAGATAGAGAATGCACAGTGATCATTCGATTTAAACAGAGGAATGACTTCAGTCCATTTAAACTGATCGGTAAATACACCAGTTAGATGAGAGCGATTAAGAATATGCAATAGTGATTTAGAGATGGATGACAAACATTTTTTGAGCAAGGTGGGTTTTAATTCATCATGGCCAACAACTGTTGTTTTGAGTTTAGAAATGATGCTAACTAGCTCATTTTCTGAAACTGGTTTAAATATGAATTGCGTCATCGGGGGTTGGATGCAAGAATAGGACGGCTGGGTATGTGGTATATTATTAGCAAGAGATGGTTTCATTCATTTGCAATTTCGGAAGGATCAGAGATTGTCATTCACAGTTTTGTTGCACACCATTTTATTGGAGGTAGAGTTGTTCATAATTTCGTTTATAATTTTCCACGTTTTCTTCACGTCATTATTCAATTGAGAAAATGTGTTTTGATAATACTGACACTTCGCGACCACACGCGATTGTGATTTCGCTTATATATATATATAAACAGTATATGTATGCAAGTTCAAAGGAGATGAGCTCTCAAGATATGCTTTATAAAGATTGTGTTTCTTGATAATAGGTTGGTTTAAATTGGTTTAAATTTCGGATCTTGGTCTGATGGCTTTTGAAAGCAGAAGCATGCATAACATAGAACACAGGCAGATGATCGTGTATGTCGGTGTAGAAGATACCAGATGCCACAGAACTACCTAACAAGTTACTGAAAATGTTGTCAATTAAGGATTCATTTGTAGCTGTAATTCTTGTTGGTTTAGTAATTAGGGGAAAATATAAGAAAGCGGTTAAGCCGATGTTCATTTTCTCCCAGGCTGCATTAGTCAGGAATATCTTAACACGTACACACGACTACTGTCTCTAACACCTCTAGGGTAAACTTTACGTAAAATATTCCCTGTGACAGAGACCTATTAAAGATACGTATGCACAATGATCTATAATAATATAATATATGCCATTTAGCTGACGCTTTTATGCAAAGCGACTTACATTGCAGTGAGTGCATACATTTTTCATTATATATGGTCCCAGTATAGTGCATACATATTTCAGTATATATGAAGTTGATGAGAGGCTTTGAATCACATCGATATGTGCATTTCTTTTCATGAAAATGTGACATTTCTCAAGATCCTCCAACTGAGTCATTCAGATGAGAGAGTGCTGGGTGTTGTGGTCTGTTTACCACAATCCCCTGAACAGCAGCTGGATGTGCTGAGGCAACACACACACACACACACACACACACACACACACACACACACACACACACTCCCTCTGTCTTGCTCGAAAACGGAGATATCAACACACCACTCAATCATGCAGGCCCTGGGATCTGCATATACAGTATGCAAATGTGACAGCAGACCTCACTGGGTATTGTTTAAATCTAAGGACGATTTTCATGATATATTGTATAAAACTAGTTCATACATACAATGAGCCCTCTACCTCCACCAGCCTCATCATTCGTGGGGGACAACATGTTTACTGTACAATTGTTGTCATCTGATTTTGGTAGAGTAATGGTTGGATAAATAGGCAGCAAGATGTAGGCAACTACCTTTGAAAGCTGATCTGAGGAGAAAACTTTGCAATCGCATCGGAGATAAAACAACATTATTTTACTCGGTGTTACACCGAGTAAAATAATGTGTGTTATCTCCAACAGTGAAGGTCTTGGTCACTGCGTAGTTCAGCTCCCACACCCCGACATACCACCACGGAGTGAGTGTCAGTACTCAGTGTCAGCTATTAGTGCTTGTGTTTATTTTTGTATTATTCACAGCTCAGTTTAAGGAAAACAGGCATTTTACATTGTAACAATACGATGTTGTTGTTGCATAGGCTACAGGTGAGATGACTATTCATATCTTGGAACATTTAAAGATGTGAGAGCAGGATTAAGAGATTGAGCACATGAAATAAACAAGTTGAACAGACACATTATCTTTGGCAGTTAAGTACATGAACATTAAAAAAGAGTTACCAAAAGTGTAACTAAATACGCATACAATAAATAAAGTTCACATGATCAAATGATAGTTCTGGGTTATGCAGAGTTGTTTCACTTAAATTAATATTGTGATAATAAACAAGAACATAATTAGATAAACTAGTGGTACTATCAGAAGTGATACACTGACTGTAGAGGAGAGGACTGGAGTAGATCAACGAATAAAGAGAGGAGAGGGCTGGACTGTGTGTACTAATGTAGAAATGTGAATTCAAAGAGGTGTACGTTCCTTGTCAGTGTTGCATGGGCCTGCTTGACAAACGTCTTAGCTTCTCAAATGACAAAACGTGGAGTAGGGTGCATGATAAATAGACTAACTGTAGAGAGAGAGAGGAGAGGACTGGAGTAGATTAGATGGAGCTTGTGCGGTCGATTCGGACTCAAATAATCTCTTCCGACATCGGACAAGGCACGACCTGGTTGTGCCAGCAGGGCGTACCCATGCCCCAAATCGAAAGGACCAGGCGCTCTGTTAATATCTTGGCGTCAGCCTTCCTGAAGGACAGGGGCATAGGTAACATCAAGCACTCCTGCATTAAGTACAGAGACACCACGCTCTACAGGGCTGATGTTGTGCACCTCACCAACAAGGGCAACCATCTGCTCCTCAAGAGCCTTCGGGAAGATCTCACTGTGTCTTTGGTGTAGACAAGCACACACGCTCCCAGAGTTGGCTATATAACGTAATGTGTGTAATGTTGCTGAACCTCGCTTCAATATTGGGCGAATTGATTTGAAACAACAAAGAGGCTATTACTGGGACTACGTGTGCGTATATCGAAAACTAATCAACACCATCTCGAGCAATCACAATCGAGTATTCAACAAAGCCGTGGTTTAAAGAAAGTTGAACTACATATACCACATATAAACTATACTGACAACAAAACCTTGAACTTGAAAGAAGTACACCTTGAGAGTAGAGCTTTTGTTTACGGCTAACATTACTAACATCTGCTGGATGAGTAAAAAAAAACTACTTTTGAAATTGCACTTAGTATGCATGGCAGTCAGTGACGTTGTTGGCCATTCAGAATGAATTAATTCCAAATGAACATTCTGAAAATAACTGTTTATATGACCGCAAATTCAAGTGGCATTTTGGAGGTAACTGTCCTAAATCTAATCTGAACGATAGTTTCTGACTTTCGCAGATTTCTTTTGTGTGTCCCACCTGATTTTTTGCAACATTTCCACTGCTCGTGTTCATAATTGGTTCTGCTAATATGCTAGTTCCACTTCACTACGTCACTGGAGACACCCAAACACGCGTGCAGCGCTGTAAGATTGACATGATATTGCATATATGTTGCTGTCAAACTTGCTGATCCTACCATAATAAAATGTACTAGTGTTCATTATTTTGGATTCCCCATCATCCCAGACAGGGCTGGCCCTACCTTTTTGGAGTCCTAGGCGAGATCCTTAGCCGCGCCCCGCCCCCCCCCCCCCCCCCCCTCAGCGCGTGCTGAAGTTCCTTACCTGCATGCCACCCTCCCATGCACACTGCATACCTCACCACCCAAACATCTCTAACCTGCCCTCTGACGCTGCCGCCTCACTATATTATCAATCCCACACCCCCTTCCCACGCTTACACAAACATACAGTAATCCATTCTAATCCAAAAATGATAACAAAAACACAAACCACACTTGCTTTAGAATAAACATTTTATTTTATTACTTAGCAAAAAATATATTCCCAGCCAGCTTTTCTTTATTTTTTCCCCATTTACTAGTTTCCTGTAAAAGTTGTGGTGGTGGCAACTTCTTCCATCCTCGATCCAGGATTGATAGGTGCTGCCTTAGTGGACTTACATTATGGCTGGTTATGATTGGTGTCCTTTCACCTACAGGCAAAGTCAAACATAGATAACATATAGTTATATACCTATTGTGTATGTTGCTTAGATATATAACTTATATATTGGTAATAAAAGTGCTACTGCATTGTGCAATTGAATGGACTCACATGGTGCAGGCTGTGTTTCAGTGGAGGTAGATTGGGTGGATGTCGCTCCATCTGCAGGCTGTGTTTCAGTGGAGATAGATGGGGTGGATGTTTCTCCATCTGCAGGTTGTGTTGTACTTTAACATGGGGCTGGTGGTATTATTGGTGTCCTTTCCCCTGCAGGCAAAGTCAATTTAGTTATTGGTAATAAAAGTGCAACTGTAATAGGCAATAATAATAACTCAACAGGCAATTTCACAGTAAATAAACAAACTTGATACAGGCTTTGATGCAGATGGAGGGTCTGTACCTTGACTCCCTTCCCCAGTAAGCAGGTTCCCCGGGTTGTGCATTGGTGGGCTGTCCCAGATATATCCTAAGTGCACCTGGAAAGTTATGTAATATATGTAAGCTAAAACAAGCATACATGCATACTGTACATATGCAGTAGATTTGTGTAGGTCCCAATCTGCAATAATACTAAGCAGCCTGACTAGTCATTATGATTAAAGCAGCTGTAAATGCTTACTTCTAAGTAGTAAAGTAAATCCCACAAACACCCTGCAAAACTTAAAATAATACATTTTAGTTTCAAATATGGCTGTCCCTTTTAATTGCCTGGCAAAACACATTTTTATAAGTGGTTATTCATAACTAGGGATGGGTATCGCTAGGATTTTATCGATTCGATACAATGAACTGAGTGACTGCTGTCTGGGACACTCGTCCACTTTCTCTGTTTGCATCCTACCGGCAGCCAGTTTCACGTAACGTTAAGCTATCTGGAGCAGCGGTGGATTGGCAAGGGGTGGGCTGACCATCTAAATTATTCAAATTGGCGAATGTTTAATATATTTTCACATTAGCATTACTTTTTCATGGACAAGGAAAGGGGCTTGCTACGTGGCTGGGGTACGGCATACTTGTGGTGGTGGAGGATGATCCAGCAACAGCGGGAGTTGACCCCTAGCAAGAGAACAACCGATTACATATGTTGCATTTCGCTTCCTCCTTTTCTTTTTACTGTTGTGAAATGTACCTAAGCCTTCGACCGCTTCATCCACTACGCCCGCTCAGCCATGTTATCAACGAGTGATGGGTACGGATGAGCAAAACAAAGAGAATAATTGGCGGGTCTCATTTTATGTCCATTGTCATTTGATTTATCAAGTCAGATGGAACTAACAGGTAATAACAACAAGGTAATAACAACAGGTAACTAGCTAGCTGGTTCAACAATAGTTACACCAGCTCAGCTGCCAGTTCCCAATACTAGCTTAGCTAGCTAGCTATAACTTTGCTTGATAATAATAATTTACGTTAATAAACACAAACAGCCATTCGACATACCTCTGTATTTAGCTTTCTTTTCATCCTCCTCCTTTTTTCGCTTTCTCCCCTGTGCACCAGACGGCTTGGACCTCTTCATGATATTTAAAATAAAAATCTACCTGACGATATTTTCCTGTCTGAAGTTTGGAGCTGTCACTTATGCTGAATGGTCTTTTAATGGACACGCACCACACACGCATTTCACTTGTAATTGTGTCAACATGTATGGAAATGCTATAGATTTATTTGAAGAGATGATGTACTGCATAACTAAAGGTGTAATCCCACCAAATGGATGTAGAGAAAATATTAATTAACCTGTCATAGAATAACAAACAAGTCTTACACTTGCATCGAGAGAGCGATGCTGCTAACTTCGGTGCACTCAATGTGTAGGCTAATGTACAGTAAATATGCCCATGCCTACAATTTGAGATAGAAAGACAAATACTCATGTTAGTGTAATCCTTCAATTATGTTGAAGTGCTGAATGATGTTCTTGAAATGGGCTGCGTGTTCTCCAACTCAACACAACAACAACAACAACATTTATTGTTGATTTACCGAATAAAACAGGAGAGAATTTGATATTCACATCAAAATGGCATTAATAACAACCCTTCAGTATATGTACTGTAAAAACAAAATAAAATGTGTGCGCAAAGAATACATCCCAGGGCCCCTGTGATTGGGATGAGCACAGTTCTCGTGCTAGCGTTTAGTCTTTAATTCAATTGCACTCATGTGAAATGAATAATAACCGTAAAACATTTAATAAAACACATTGACACCCCATTATCAATGGACACACGATATCCTGAGGGCTAACAAGGCAATGCAAAAAGATCCCACAAAAGTAATTCGTACCTATGAAAAGTTTATCAAGCACATTGCCACGATATGAGCAGGGAATGCATCTTTGTGTCTCTACAGCGTGCACAACTAATTTGCATAACATAGAAGGTAACATATTAACAACGCTGTATCTCCCAGAACTCCAAATTACAAGGGTTACATTAGCACAGCTCATCAACGTCAAGGTGAAAATGACACGTTGAATTACCTGAGCATTATATGTAACCAGGCCATAGATCAATAGACTAGGTTGCTTAGTTTGTCCCATCGTTTATGACAAAACTTTGGAACCCCTCCAGCAGTATGAGTACAATTATAAGCACAACAAAATGGCATTTTGACACACAACTATTGAAAGAAATTGGCGCACAAATTCTCAAAGCTTTATACACACATTTTGAGGGGGGCAGACCAATCTCAAATTGTATAAATTAATAAAATAATTATAAATTATATGTAGTTATAAACATTTCGGCACGATTATGTTAGTTAGACACGGTTAATCACTGCAACATTGTGTAGCCTAATCATCGCTATCATCATTTATTAAATATGAAATCTTTAGTAGGCCAAATCATAATAATAATTTCAATTTCATTGTCCTTTAACTTTGCTATCATCTTAGGCATCCAAGTAACTGATTGCCATCAAATGATGCCCTTTGCAAATTCATAATTTATAGCCTATCACATATCATAAGTCTCATCATTTTCAACATCAGTGTCTTTATTGTCATAATGAACTATTTATTATATCATAGTCATCATTAAAATAAATTAATCATTATTACATTTTTATTGGTGTCTTATATTGTCATCTTGCCTTCATGATCGTACCGTATAGCTTACGGTACAACTATTATTAATTATTATTAATTAACTATTATTAATACTTATGTTACAACTATTATTGAAAATATACAAAAAATATGTATGTACTGGCCTATACAGCACACAGAATGTGATTTTATGTACTTTAGTATACAATTGTTGAATGCAATGCGCCGAAGTCTAGCATGGTCCATAAGGTTTCCATGCTCGTTCTCAGTGCCTCACTCGTGCTGATATAATCCCTGCGCATTCCAGCCCCTTGGCTGGATCAGACTCTTCCATATGACATCAGCGCTTTATAGACGTAAGATAAATGCTTCTATAGTCTGATCTGGTCTAGGCATGAATTTGTGTATTTTAAGTAATTATAGAACATCAAAGTCACACTGGAATCGACCTCATTTGGCCAGGAACAACACCAACCCCACCATTGGAATTACATTGGGAATTGTCTTGTTGGGCAGAACTACAAGTGAGAACAACGGTACTATGAGTGGCCACTAGCTTTCGCGGCATGCCTGCCAGAAGGCCGATTGATCCCTTAGCATATACATATGACCGTCTCCTCAAATACCCGCTGGTAACCTGCTGCACCATCGAAAAGCTAGCAATTCGACAGCGTGGGTGGGGGTATTTAAACTTGAGGAATGAGTTAACATCTCACCTCGGTCACATGAAGACAGATGTCACTCTGTGAGTAAATGCATTTAGGATGAGCAGAACAAATATATAGTGGAATAGACTAGTTACGCATAAAGACAGAACAAAAGGGTGCATAGTGCGTTGAGAATAGATGTTGTTCATATATCTCAATAATGCTCAGAACTGCATATTAACTAAGATGCAGAATGTCAACCTAAAGCAAAAAGTACATCAGTTGAAGTCGAACGATGGATGTAGCCTGACCCTGTTTGTTTCCACCAACAGTACAGAGAATTTGTATTCAGCACTATAAATGATGTCCATTACAGGCAAATAAATCCTACAGTGAATGGTTATGATACTTGACAAATTTTTATTTGAACAGTGTATTCCATGGGGTGAATGCAATTATATTCACTGGTTGCAGTTCTAAGAAAATCTCTCTTGCTCAGCCTTTATCTATAATATTATGTACCATGAACATCCCCACCTCCCCCTATTATGTCATCTATCTACAGTACAATAGCAACATTCAGGTACACAAAGAGAATTAGCTGTATGCTCCACAGTCTGCTAGGTTGATACAGGTGTGCCTTGCCTATATGAAAGCAGAAGTTAATGATATTTCTAAAAAGATAAACTATTGAATCCCTGCAAGCCCACACAGGAAAACCATGGTCTTTGGAAAGCATTGAGTGAGGAAACATAAATGGCATATCTTCTAAGTCTGCAGCTTTGAACGCATCATATGGGAGAACACATTCAGCGAGTGCTGCCAAGGAGAGAATGTTCTTTTCCATCTCCAGTCCCAGATGAGCATCAAACAATGCAGTGCCCATACTGAAGCCTCCCTCCTGGGCTCTGGGTGAATGAAGGCAGAATTGGAGTTCTGGCAGGAGATGGCTTGTCAGTTAGTGTGTCGAGTGTCAGCTTAAGCATCTATCAAGTCTCTGCATAGCCACCAATTTACATGTATTTGCGGCAGTAAAAAAAAGAAGAGGCATTTCAACCCGTATATAAATGCAGATTTAAATCCTCCTCCATTTATTGAATCCTGCTTTATATTTAGCATCAAATACATGTACAGACATTGATGTTTCTATGCAATAAACATGTGGGCACGCACGCATCTATGACAACCCGGGGTGGCCAAGGGTCTGGTTGGAGAAAAGCTGACCTATTTCTGTTTTCTCTTGAAATGGTGCCAGAGAAAGAGAAGATCTACCTTCTGCAGCATTTCCTAATCATATTATTTCAATTAGAAAAGGAAGTTTCTGTTAGCAATGATAGTGCGGTGAATGAAAGTGCAGAGAAATACAAAAAAAAAACTAAGAATGTTTTAAAAAGATAAATGGGGCACAGCACAGAATACACAGGTGATAAGGATCCTGGTGATTGGGAGAGCACTGGCACCGGACCGCCAGAGGAGGGCACCAGAGTCACCAGACAGCAACCTCAGGCGTTACAGTATCCCCCCTCCCCCCCCGACGAAGGGCACCAGCCGTTACTACTGAGACGAGGTTCACCCGCCGAACCACCTGAAAGGGACCCACGAAGCGGGGGGACAGCTTCCGGGACTTGACCCGGAGGGGAAGGTCCCGGGTCGAGAGCCACACCTTCCGGCCTGGGCGGAAGACTGGGGCCGGGTGACGCCTGCGGTTAGCCTGAGGCTGGGGCACCCGCTTGAGCACCGCCCACATTCGTCTCCAGGTCCTGCGACACCGACTGACGTGGGCCTGGACCGAAGGTACCTCTGCTTCCTCCTCTTGCTCAGGGAAGGGGGACAGGCCAGTGGAGGAGCAGAGGAGGGTGTTATGGGCGTACTAAGCCCAGGCCAGTCGAAACTGGGGACCCCGATCCGACACCACATCCTGAAGACATGTTGTACCATCAGGTCCGCGGTCTCCTGGGCCGTCGGCAGCTTGGGAAGGGGAATGAAGTGGGCCTCCTTGGAAAACCTGCTGCGCGCGCACACCGCACATGCCGCCACGATGGCACGCATATCCCTCTCTGCCGTGGGCCACCAGAACCTCCTGTGGATGAAGTCCAAGGTCCTGGCGGCCCCCAGGTGACCCGTGAGCGAGGATGCGTGTGCCCACAGGAGTAGCTGTGCGCGTGCAGCTTTGGAAATGTAGAGCCTCCCCGGCAGACCTCCCCCGGGGTCGGGCTCCCGCCTCAGGGCCGTCTTGACCACCCTCCCGATGCCTCAGGACACAGGGGCAAGGATGAGAGCCTCCGGAACGATGGGGTTGGGGGTCTCCACCAGGTCCACCGGATCGAACTGACAGGAGAGTGCGTCAGGTTTGACGTTCTTTGATCCGGGACGGTAGGATATAGTGAAGTTGAACTTGGTGAAGAACAGAGCCCACCTCGCCTGACGCGAGTTCAACCGTTTTGCCCCCCGGATGTACTCCAGATTCTTATGATCCGTCCACACTTCAAACGGCTGGACGGCGCCCTCCAGCCAGTGCCTCCACTACTTCAACACCAGCTTAACCGCCAGCAGCTCACGGTTGCCCACGTCATAATTCCTTTCTGCTGGGGACAGCCAACGGGAGAAGAAGACACAGGGATGAATCTTACCATCCTTGAGGCACCGCTGGGAGAGCACCGCCCCCACTGCGATGTCTGAGGCATCCACCTCCACCACAAAGGGCCAGGCGGGATCCGGATGCCCAAGGACCCGGGGAGGAGGTGAAGCGCCGCTTGAGTGTGGCTAAGGTGTTCTCCGCCTCGGGGACCAGGGCTGGGGCCAGTCCAAGACTGACTGGACCTTGACACGGTCCATCCGCAGCTCCCCCCTGGAAACAATAAATCCCCGGAAGGACACGGTCTCCTGATGAAAAACACACTTCTTTGCCTTCACATAAATCTGATGATGGAGAAGGCGTTGAAGAACCTGGTGAACATGCTGCTTATGCTGAGCCAGGTCCTTAGAAAAAATCTAAATGTCATCCAGGTAGACGAAGACACAAAGATCCAGGAAGTCACGTAGCACGTTGTCGACCGACGCCTGGAAGACTGCTGGGGTGTTGGCCAACCCGAAGGGCATGACTCGGTATTTGTAGTGCCCCCTAGGCGTGTTGAACGGCGTCTTCCACTCATCCCCCTCCCGGATCCTCACCAGGTTGTAGGCATTACGCAGGTCCAGCTTGGTGAAGACCCGGGCCTGCTGCAGGGATTCAAAGGCTGATGTCATCAGGGGAGTGGATAGTGGTTTTTCACCGTCACTTAATTCAGGCCCCGGTAGTCAATGCAAGGCCGCTGTCCCCCATCCTTCTTGGCCACGAAGAAGAACCCTGCGCCCACCGGGGATGTGGAAGGGCGGATATGCCCCATGGCGAGCGCTTCCTCAATGTACTCCTTCATGGCCAGGGTCTCCGGTCGGGACAGGGAGAACAAGCAACCTCTAGGAGGCATAGAACCTGGCAGGAGGTCGATAGCGCAGTCGCAGGACCTGGCTCTTGGCCCGTTGCTTGCTAAAAACCTCCGCCAGGTCCCAATACTCCGGGGGAACACCGGTCAGGTCGGCCCCACTGCACCGCGACCTGGAGAAAGGTCCGGGAGTCTCTAGAAATGGAGGGTGGATCCCGCCCCGCCAGTACCCCCTCAGATACTAGCGGGACCCTCAGTTTCCCAATTTCTCCGGGCATGCAGCGCAGCGGTGACCCGACCAGCCACAGTACAGGCAGCGCCCCTCACTCAGGCAGCGTTGTTTCTCCGCCTTCGAAAGGTGCGCTGCCCCCAACTGCATGGCCTCCTCCTGAGGGTACTCCATAGAAGTACGGGGAAAGGGTTCTGGGTAGGGAGACACAGGGGGTTGTCAACGACGGTTGTCAATGCGTATGGAGAGGTCGATGAGGTCGTCCAGTTGCTCAGGGAGCTCTCGGAAGGTGAGATCGTCCTTCATCGCCGCCGAGAGTCCCTGGGCGTAGAGGACGACCAGAGCGCTCTCCTCCCAACCTGCTTCTCTTGCCAGGGTCCTGCACTCTACAGAGTAGTCCGCCACAGAGCGCCGTGCGTATCTCCCGGGTGAAAAGAGCGACGTCAGAGCAGGCCGGCGTCTGATGCTCCCAGTCGGCCGTAGCCCACGACAGAGCCCGGCCCGTCAACAGGGTGATGATATACGCCACTCTGGAGTGCTCCATAGGAAAGGATGAGGGCTGCAGACTGAACACCAGGGAACATTGGGTGAGGAATTCTCTGCAGCCCTCCGGACGTCCGTCGTAGCGTTCAGGCTCCCGTGCTGTGGTCTGGGGAGCTGGAGCAGGTGGTCAGCGGTACAGCGGCGGTCTCCCGAGCACTTAACAAGTGGAATAAACTTGAACTTAAGAAATAATAATCACGATCTAGGGCAACGGGGTAAACAATTGGATACACGGAACCGATGGGCAGACAGGGTACTCACAACCGTACTGGGAGAATCTCCGACAAAGACATGGGGAACACACGGGCTACATATAACAAACACAAGACAGAATACACAGGTGATAAGGATCCTGGTGATTGGGAGAGCACTGGCACCGGACAGCCAGAGGAGGGCACCAGAGTCACCAGACAGCAACCTCAGGCGTGACAGTTTCAGTAGTGTGCTTGCTTAGCTGGCTGAAATTATTCTAATTATTGGTAGTGGAGGAAGTTGGTTTGGTGTTCCTAGCTTCAACAGTGTAAGAGCAGTGGGGTTCTAAGAATTACAAAGAGCCTGGGGGTAGTTCAGTGGAGTGAGAGAGTCTAGCTAGAGACATAAGAAACTAGCAATTTTTTCGCTAGCAATAGTGATATTAGCCATAGGACAATAGGCATTTGTAGGACAATAGGCAAATGAGGTATTCGATTTACAAGTGTTATTTTGACAACATTTGCTCAACTCAGCTTATAAAACATATTTCTTGTTCATCTACAACTGGCTGATAAGCAATTTAATGGCCGCCATGAACTCCTTGTAAATTGCTAAATTCCAAATTCAGTTAAGTTTAATTTTTAACCAATCGGACTTTGCAGTTACAAAAAGTTTAAGATGTATAATAGGCATCGCTTAAAAAGTGTATGAACAGCAGCATTATGAAATTAATTCATCTTTTGGTCACCATAGACCTCTATGGTCAAATGTGCACTTCATACATATTCAATACAAGCAAGTCAAGTTAGACATCTCTGCACATAAATGGTATGTTTGGCATAAAACCTGTAGGAGGAGTAACAGTGAGAAGAAAATATAATGATAAGAAGAAATATGACGAATAACAGTAGTGTGTTATTCGCAAGCATACTAATTAAGGATATCTGGTAAGGATTATAGTCTCACTGTAGCTTCTGATGGCTACTTTGCACATATGCAGCGAGTAAAAAGAACATTTCCACATCCCATATGGTGTGTAAGAGTAATGTAGAAAGTTTTAATTATCACATTTCCACTAGTATCTATCCACCTCTCAGATTGAGCAGAGCTGTAAGAATGATTACCATGATTGACAATCATCTGGTTGTGAGAGGAGAAAAGAGAGGGGCACTCTCTGTCCACAATCCAGAGAGAAATTTATATTAGCACGGACGGGTATTAACACCATTTGCATTCATCTGAGATGCACTGAACATCCCACAAACCGTTTTGAGATTAGTCCCTTTCTCAACTTGAGAGAAAATGACTAGCCACTGAGTGTCTGAAGGATATTCTAGGGAGCAGCAACTATTTATGTTCTAAGAATCACACTCAGCAGTATTGGAATTTCACATGGGATTATTACCAATGCCTCTTCTTTTTAGCATCTGGATGTAAGGTGCCTCTATCATATAAAAATGTTCCCAGACATTCCGATCCCATTTCATCCCTGCAAGGCTGGAAATGAGCACAGTTGCATGTGAGGTCTTACGACTCCCTCCACTCTCAACTCCTGAACAGGCCAGACTGAGGACCCGCCGTCACCACAGCAGAGATTGGACACTGAGACGGTTTCCAAGGTGAGTCTATAGTGGCCACTAAATTGGGTGAAAATAAATAGAACTGATGTCCTATTTACAGGGGCTGCTCGTGAGTGTGAACACTGTGCTCGGGGGAGCAGATGGGAGAGGAGAGGAGGAACATCCTCCCCATTATTTCAAAATGACTAATATAGGATGTGAAACAGGTTAAAAAAAAACACCCTTCAAGTCTGCGTTATGCTAGGTTGTATTCCATAGTCAAGGCTATTGTGCTACTGAATTGCACCAGCATAATAAAATAGCAGACATTACAGAATATTGCAATATGATCACAAAGGGTTGTGTTTTTTGCAGTTGCTATGACATTATAAAATATTAGAAAAAACAAGATGATTTTGACATGTGATACCTGTCACTCTGACAAATTCTCCGCAGGCATACAGACACACCCACTCCAGGGAACTACTCTCTCTAAGGAGAGGTGGAAGCTTACCCAGCACCATTTTTTCCCAGTTGAGAACTGTCAAAATGTCACAAGTATAAAGGTCAGGAAAGAGAGAGGGGTGGAGATCAGATATACAAATCGGCTTATCACCCCTGAGGTTCCATTGAGTCTGGTTAATGGTCTGAACATCACTGCTGAACTTCGCTGAGGGCCACACTCTGAACATACTCTCTCCTCCCTCCTGCTTTCTGACTTTACCACAGTCCACAGACCACAGTCTCTCTCTCTCTCTCTCTCTCTCACACACACAGGATCTGACAGACTCTGTACTGGTCTGACAGGTACAGAACACAACAGCTTGCTCTGATGTGCTTGGGGGAGTAGAACAGTTCCTCATTCCACACTTAATGCAAATTCATATATTTGCATAACCGGCATCATACATACAAAATGTGTCTATCCGGGTTAAACCCACAAATTAAACACCCATATTGTAGCTGTCATGTTAATTTTCTTGTAGGTTACAGAAGACAATTGTTTTTGATGCTCTCAAAATGTGATTCCAATAGTACATTACAATAGCAAGTCAACCATATACACAGACCAACCAGTAGAGCACCAGACAATTTCCTCAAAACCCTGAACATTAGTTCCAAAAGCAGCTTTGATCAATGCATGTATTACATACACCAGTGTTAGCCATGCACAAAACACAGATTTTGGAACACAATTAAACATTGTGGTCGTATTCTATGACAATGCTGATTCTGCCTTCTGCCTACTTTGCAGCAAAACCGGCTCTATTCCCCTCCTATAAAAAAATAACAACAGTGATGTAGTTGCAACATGATAGCAGCCACCTGGTACATTTGGCTTCTGCAGTAATTTGGCATCCTAATCTACACAGTGTGTAATTGATTCCTATGCAAATCAGAGACCCTATAAAAACAATGATATTAATTCCAAAATTACATGAACTATTATCCTTGCATTAAGATGGACTCAATTGAACTTATTGAGTGATTTGTTGATGACATTTTTGCTTTGTAGCAAAGTGTCATGGCAAAGGGTCTGAATACTTATGTACATGAGGTATTTCTGTATTTCAATTTTAATACATTTACTGAAATTTCTAAAAACCTGTTTTCGCTTTGTAATTCTAGGATATTGTGTGCGGATTGATGGCAAATTCTTTTAATTTAATCCATTTTAAATTGAGTCTATAACACAACAAAATGTGGAAAAAGTGAAAGTGTCTGAATACTTTCCGAAGGCACTGCACACATACACACCATACTTAAGGTAAAATAGAATAGGACTTGTTACAGTTGTGTAGATGCTAAATGCTATCGATGCTTAAGTAATCAGAAAATATAGATTTGACAATCACACCATTCTGGATTTAGCCTTGGGGATCGGGACCAGAGCTTTTCCAAAGCTTTCCATTCCATTATCGACCGTTTCAATCAACTGCATGATTAAGATTTTGTCATCTACGGCGTTGTTTTATAGCAATCTTTGATGTAGTAAAATTAGTATTGGGTTTTGAGACAGTCTGCAATGGAGCACAGGAGAAATGGTTCTGACTTGGAATCACTGGTGCACTCTGGAGATGGTGACGGTTCATTTTCAAAAACAAAGAACATGTCAGGCGTAAGCCTACAATTACTAAAGGGAATACGAACCGTCCAAATCATATGATGTTAAATTAAACTAACAAACATATTATACAGTAGGTGGCTCTTACGCATTATTGTTTATTTCAGTGACCCCTCCATACCCAGGCCATCGCTGGCCACGAGTTGTAAAAGCATTTTCCTCTCATTTCTTCTGGGTTTCACTCACCTCTGACATCTTTGAATGTTTATCTTTAGCTCTTAGTTTTAAATCAGCAAACAGTTTTTTGTTTTTAGGCAATTTGTTTTTGATAGGAGATGTAGCATTTATTGAGTTGGTGATTGGTCTTTGCCAGATTTTCTCTTTTGATGACGCAATCATTTCCCCACTTTTAAGTAAGGCATGATTTCATGTGAGTTAAAGTTTTCTGACCTGGTTTCCCCCCTCCCAAATCACATTACATTGTAAAACGATATGAGTGAGGCACACAAGTTACTTAAATGTCCGCCTCTTTTTGTGCTAACCTGCGCACACAAGTGCAGGATAGTATGGTCTTTGAAAATAGATTCTCAATAAACAGGCCCAGCGTCAGCACAGGAAAATGTGCATGTCTTCTTTGAAAATCACCCTGCAAGATCTTTATTGGACCTCGTGGGGTAAACACATTTGCCTAACCTTGTACAATAACCATCCTCATGCATCTTGCTCCTCACATCATTAAAACTTGAGCTTGTGTAATCCTTGAAGGTGATGTTCATTTGGGGCTTTTATTTACAGGAAAGGGATGGTAATGGAATGTTGACTGTTTGATTATGTTTGAATAGAGATTGGTTTAAGCCCACCAGCAAGCACTGGGAGGCATAAAGAAAATGTGACTGGAATTAGTGCATAACTTCCTGGCTGTACTGTATGTGATCAGACTGTGATTGAAAAATACTGGAAAAACATGTGAGTAGATGAATTGTTTCTTGAAACAGTAGAGAGATGATAGTATATGTAATACGGTTCACATGAATGGATGCAGATAGCTCCCCACTGCATGTGTGATGTAGAGGTGTTTACTAATGATACACACTCCTCCACACAGTCTATTAGATCACATTTGTGGCAGGTATTCAGAATTAATGGGGCATTGCTATGCTCCCAGCCACTTGTCCCAGTTTCATTAACACCTGCCCTTCCCCAATTATTCATGGAGAAAACCTCTGTATGTAGACGTGTGGGAGTCTTTATTTATTTATGTATTTATTTATGCTGCTGACGAGACACACCTCTCATGTTCTTAGTGTGATCAGAGTATGAAATTAATCAGCAAATTGACATTGTCTTGTCGCTGTTAATCCTGCCGAGTGACGTCATCAGACAGATCTGATGTCATCAGGTGACTTTCTCATGTCTTACTTTGTGAGGTTGTACCAGGACATGGGATACATGCAGGGCTACGACGGGGTATGTTATAATGCCATAAACTGACTCCAATGTAGGACGTAATACAATGTGATGAAATTATGACCATTGTGTCTAGAATACTGTACCGTCACACAGCATAGTATGGGACACAAATCTGATATGAGTTATTGGATTTGGGTTGATAATGCCAAGTCAAACAGCTTTAATATGCTCGGCAGTGGCTCCTTAAGCCTCCAAATGAGTTCCAGACGATATCTGCTACGTCCAAAGATAGAGCTGTGTGAGAATGGATAGAGGTCAATGTGGTGTGTTCAGAGGAGACTTGTCCCCAGACAAGGCCCACAGAGGACAGAAGGTGTGTCTCAGCATCTCATCTCCCTGTCTGATCCCCTCACCCTCTGCACTCTGCAGGCAGCACAATGGCCTATGCCACGATGCAACGCTGCTTGATCCCAGCATTATACAGCTATGTTAAAAGTCCTGGTTTCTGCTGCCAGAAAAGCATCCATGAAATGTGTCAAAATGTTGAGATTAATGAAGATGAAACTTTATGATCCTTTTATGGTCAAATTATTCACACCCTTACCAACACAGGCTCCAGTGAAAAAGTGTCCACTTAGCCAAAATCTGGTCTGGTGTTGGACTTATAACTAGCATATTAATAAGGATTAATACCAGACGACATGAATCATATCCAATCACAATACACAATCTCCTCTCCAAAAGCTATCCACATTCACATACTTGGACATTTGGACATTGGGCAATATCTTTTCCCCTTCCTCTCCATGTAGCATGCCTAGAGCGCTCCTCTTGACTGATTCAGTTGCTGCAATGTACTCATACAATGTACTCATGCATTATTTGAAAATGGTTTCACTAATTGGACTATAGAGACATATTTTTCAATGATTACAGTATTAGACAATTATCATAAAATACTGTTGTTGTTGTTGTTAATGAATAACATTTCAAAATGTTTTCAATTATTCATATTATTATTATTATACTCAGAGAAGTTTACAGTGTACCCAGAGAAGCTTGGAGAACCTGCACTCTCCTATTGTCATATTTGGGCAAACTTTGTGGTGTTCCTATTGAAAAAACTGGTATCTCTGCTATCTTGCCATACCAGAAATTAATAAATGGAGGATCTCAGTTTCTACTATATCAGATTAGGGTAGTCGTGACGGTAATTGTAGGATAGAGATTGAGGAGTGAGGCCTTGCTCGTTGCGCAAATACACGTTTTTTCTCGCATGTTTCGACATCAAAGCAAAGCGACCCTGGTTGTCGCGCCACCATGCCAGGGGATCATCAGTGGAGTCCAGCATCTCTTGTAGGTTTTATCCCAGCGGCTCTTCTTGATGACAATAGTTTTGCTTTATTCAGGCCTACCTCCTCCTCTCCCGCATCTAAGCGTGCTAGCGAGCGGGAACTTCAAAGGGATTTCAAAGCGCATTTCTTGAGGGAGAGAGCATGCGCAACAATCTCTCCCTCAAAATATGAAACAGTTTGATAGATAGACATATTATTGTAGAAAAACAATTGTTAATAATAATAATAATAATAATAATTTAATATATGTACATTATATATGTAGGCTACATGAAAATAAAAATCCACATTTTCAAAATCGCCAGTAACTGCGTAAGTCACAGCCCTACTGAATACCAATGTCCTAACCTGTGGTAACCCTTTATTTTACTTAGAAGGTACTGGGTAAACTGTTATTACTTGACAATTGCCTACTAATTAGTTTCCTTCAAAGATTTACTACCAATTGTGCTGAATTTATTGAGCTAACCACCAGAAAGTACCCCTTCTTACAACATGCTACATTGTGTCTTAGTAAATACTGGATAAATGCCAGCAAAAACAGGGCTGTAAAATAAAGTGTCACTGAAAAAGCTTTTCTCTGGAACTGGGGGAAAATTTAATCTGAGGAACCCCGAAAGGCACAGCATGTACCCATTCATCTAACTGAAGACCACTGGCTGTTTGCAAATGCTTATCGCTAGAAATAACAACAAACACAGGATTCCCATGGCCATCTGGAAGCAAATGCAATAAAGGGAAAATATTAATTGAGTCAAGCTAACACAATCTACAGAAGTCCTCTGAAATGAAATGCAGATCACGCATCCTCCAGTCTGAGGGGCAGGCAGTAGGAACGCCACGTAGCCATGGCAGCCAAGAGCTCACCGCCATGGAGAGAGCATCTCTTCATCTCCAGCCAACTCAAGGACCCCACCAGGGCTATGGGCTATGTACAGATGACTGAACTCATTGACATGACATACAGTACCTGTACCTGAAGATGAATTGAAGTAAAGAGGCGATATAGAAACTACTATTTGTTTATGATGATACTATTTTTACATAGAACTGTGAGAAAATGTCTAAATGTCTGCTCTGAGCTGAGAATATCCTTGTTTGTAGAGGCAAAGTGATGATACTGTGGCACAATAGGCAAATTAACAGTAATGTTGTGTAGTACGTTCAACATGTTCAAGATATGTCATAATGCTTTCCAGACAACATTAAAACAACCTCTCTGTCTCTAATAATCCAATATCCCAAATTATATCATAATATTAAAATAATTTGAACTACTTGCACAGGATATATGAAAGACCACTTTTCATTCCAAACACAAAAACAAGTCACAACAGCCATTTATTTGCTGTGCCATGAGTTTTGGCATGCTGCTGGATGTTTGCAGTAGAGAGGGGATGAAAAGCCAATCACAGGTTTCTCAAACCTAATCATCAGTGAAAATGGCATCTTAGAGAGGAAACGCATTTAAAAAAAACACCAGTCTCGACATGCAGACGAGTGTGGAGATGCGTAGACAAGTGGTACCACCTCTTTAAGACTGCATTCTGCCAAACTACTTATTCAGACACATAGATTTTTCTAGGACTATGTAATATAAGGACATGCCATGTTTATGAATACCATCCAGATATTCATATTACACAACAGACTGTTTTGAAGGCTAGATAAAGATACCTGACTTCATTGTTTCTTGTACTGTAGGTAGGCAACCTTGCAAAGAAGACACAGACATTAGTATTTTTGTCAGATCCTGAGATTCTGCTACAGTAAAAGGAAGGTCTGCTACAATAAAAGGAGTCCATCTGTAGCTGAAAATAGTCATAACTTATCTGCTACAGTATGACAAAAAAATACAAGACTAAGAAACAATTGGGACTAGCAGAGCCTGAGATAGATAGAACTGTGGTCCAGTCACCTTTAAGGGTTTCTGCAGTACAGCATTTGGCTCTGCTCACCTTGGTGGATGCAGTCAAGCCAAATGATATAATACAATATTAGAAGACAAACAAGAATGACCTCTAACACACAGCAGAAATCAGGGTATTCCCGGCTGTGGGATGGTGGGGACTGAGCAGTGAGCACCATTCCCCACTCCGTACTGTTGTCTAAGAACATATGCTCTCCTGATGTCTCACATAAAGGGAGGAGCAGCACACATAAATCAGGAATGTGGGCCGCTGGGCTCTATCTAGAGAACAGCACTGGAGGAGCAGAACAGTACAGAGAGGGGGGAACACAGTCAGGCACACAAAGGCACTGGTGCAGCGGGAGTCCTTATCCATGTCATCTCCTTCCTCATCCCCTCCCCCTTGCAATGCAGAGAGAGAGAGAGAGAGAGAGAGATGGGAGAGAGGAGAGAATTGTCTCAAGGCCCTACCGCTAAGTACAAACAGAGTGATGGGGGAGAGGAGCACACTGCAATGCAGACACAACACCAGAGACAGGAAGAGAGGGGGACCTATAAGGATAGAGTGTGAGGAAATAGAGGGAGAAATATGAAAATATTAACTCCTGTCCTCAAAGTGCCACTTCTTTGTCCAGGCTCTAACTAAGACTGGGACAAAATGTACCTCAAGTAAAACCATAGATCAGTATGCAGGTCACAGGGCTGCAGAGAGACGAGGAAGTGGATGAGACACCACACACATTTACTGCAGCACCCCCTCACTGCTCCAACCCTCTCCATACTCACCTCAGCTAACACTCTCAGGACCCAGGACAATTACAATCCTACTTAATAACTATCTTAGTTGCTTTCACAGTCACAACGCACGAGAGCAGCACACTCAATTGCTCAATTTTAAGGCTAACCTCAAGACACACCTTTTTAGAGATGCATAAGGCTGCCCATAGAAACTCCACTGCCTATTCCCATTCCTTCAGGATATAAATCATAGATAACATAAACAACTCGAGAGCAATCTGTCAGAATTTCACAATCTCACCAATGAAACAGAACTGAGATTACTGTTACAAACCCATTTTCTGTGTCTCTGATGGAAGACCGGTAATAATATACCAAATACCAAATCAGTGTCCAGCTTAGATGAAATCTAGCTGATGAGAGGGTCAATGCTGAGGTCAGTGTGGAAGGACCACACCAATTATTACAGTACACACACACTGGGTGCTACTGACCTACAATGGTCACCATACTCCACTGGATCACCATACTCCACTGGATCACTACAGTGGGTCCAATATGAATTAACTGCTCATCCTATCAATCTATTTCCACCATACCATACCAATGTCCTGTGAAATTGAAAAATATAATTCCATAAAACCGTCACCAAGATAACATACATTTAGTTTCATTTCATTTAGTTAAAGATCACTATGATCAAGCACATTTATTTTTTCTCTTATCTAATCAAGCACGACTAATTTTTCCCAGAACCATTTTAACAATAGTTTTATCTTTCAGAGTCCAACACAGCGTTATAATTTCTCCCTCCATACAAATACTACTAAATAAGCATGCTTTGCCCTCCCTCTCCCACCCGAGCCTAGCTCCACTCCATATCCATGTATATGAGCCCAGTGGAGGAAAGCCCCTCAACCATTGCAAAGCCCCCTGTTCACCTACACACATTAGGCCCTTTCGCCCACACTCCCTGATCCTAGCCCTAGGCATGTGCCTTTAAATCCACCCTAATCCTACGTTCATGTAATTTCTATTTACATGTACCATCAAGCACCTTCCTCTGGACACAGTTCACATACTGGAGATAACAGCAACAGGAAATAAACCCCCTTGACAGTTAACGTTCAACCAAACTTAAACAGGTTATCTGTCCCAGGTTAACAGGTTAATCCTAACCCTAACCCAATGACACTGATGGACAGTGCCAATTCAACAGCTGATTTGATGAAGTGTGTTTGTGAAATTGAGCGCCATCCTATACCACCATATAATAAGTGTTTAGCTCGAATGTGACCAACGGAATTAAAAAAGGGAGAGTTTAGATTAAGATTAAGAGACGGGTAATCAGGGTAGACATCCAATTAGTGAAAGAGCCTAATTCCACAGATTCAACTTCCCTCCACCCAACCGGCCACAATCTGCTTACTGTGGGATTTATGAGTAAGATCACACAGGGACACTTTCAACAAAGACCCCACAGGGTGCCTTTCTGCCTCCATTCCTTCACATGGCAGGACCTCCCTCAGAGCTGCGGCGCTGTGGTGTGTGCCACACTGCTCCCTGTGTTACCAGGCACAGACCTCATCATCACACCAGGCCTGGAGAAGCTGGTCAGATCCAATGGCCAGTCCAGTCCAGATAATCATCCACACACACACACACACACACACACACACACACACACACACACACACACACACACACACACAACCAAACGGGCAACCGTATGCAGCTCTAAAAAGTTGGGTCTTGTGGTTAGTCTTAAAAGTGTCGCTGACCCCCTAACAAGGGCAGACAGGCTATTCCACAGAAGTGGCGCTTGATAAAAAAAAGCCATGCCTCCAGTTGTTTTCTTTTTGAAGCGGGGCACGACAAGCAATCCAGCATCTTTCGATCTGAGGGTATGAGTGGGTTGGTAGGAGTTGATCAGATTTGCTAAATACTCAGGTGCAAGACCGTTAAGGTGTTAAGGTATGTTAAAAGCAAGATCTTGAAGCCTGTGCACTGTTTTACTGGTAGCGGATGCAATGATGATTTAACAGGGGTGATATTATCAAATTTTCTGGTTGCAATTTGGACTAGTTGCAGATTTCATGAGGCTGCATTCGAGGATCCAAATAATAGTGCATTGCAGTAATCGAGTCTTGATGTTATAAAAGCGTGAATACATTTTTAGGCATCCTGTAGTGAAAGAGCATTTCTTTCTTTTTGCACTATTGCGTAGGTGGAAATAACATATTCTGCATGTTAGTTAATGTGAGCGTCTAACGTAAGATCAGAGTCAATATTAACCAATATAATTTACTGTGTTTTTTGGGGAAACAAGACATCTTTCTTAATTGAGTGCCACTTCTATGAAATTCAACCTAATTTCTTGAGCCAATGACGAACAATTTAGTTTTATCAGAGTTAAGGAGGGAGTGTTTTGCATAATTTAATTTAATTTAATGTCAGTCACACAGGACTCCAAGACAGATAGCGGCACGCCAGGTTTCATTGCAACGTAAAGTTGCATATAATCTGCATAGCAATGAAAATTGACACCATGGTGACAGATTAAATTACCTAGGAGTATCATATATAGGGAGTAGTGAAACAAAAAGTAGTAAAAAGTAGTGGTTCAAAAACAGAGCCTTGTGGAACACTATAATTGACAGTACAATGTTCAGATCAATCACCACTCATGTGTACAAATTGGTATCTGTTAAACCAAGACAGAGCAGACCCACAGATTCCCACAAGTTTCTCCAGTCTCTGTAATAGAATTTGGTGTCTTTTTGATGACATGTTATTGGTTCATTAAATACTTTGATTAATACAGTCTCTGTGCTATATTTTGGCCTAAAACCCAAAACTGGATATTATTAGAGTTAAGGAATTGTCCTTACTTTCTCCAATATCTTTTGTATGAAATAGGATTTTTGGATTATGTTTATTTTCATCAATATGTTTAGAGAGGTAGGATGATCTTGCTTAGTTTAGGGCTTGTTTATAGTGAGCTAGACTAGAGGCGTCAAAGATACGGCCCACGGACTAGAGCCCTGCGCGGGACTGTTTTCTTCATCCCGCTCCCGCCCGCTCTCACTGAATTTCTGACCATTACCGCCCGCGACCGCAGGGTGCGTGTTACACTCCCGCCCGCTCCCGCAGTGTGTATGTCCACTCCCGCCCGTGTCCGCAAAACTCTGAGAATTTCTGCCCGCACAATAATAGAGATGCATTGATTTTGTGTCTTCTCCCGTCCTGCAGGAGAAAACACGTAATTTTATAGGCTATTAATAAAGAGATTCATGGGGTTGTTTGTTTCGTTTCCCTGGCCTGCATGTATTTTGACGCGGTTAGGGAAAGCGCTTCTATTTCGTCAAAGCCCTATGTGAAATGTGAGCAGCACTTCCAGAGCTTCCGAAGCTAGGCTATAGTGTTAGCTAGCCTAGACTACATCCCGATCCCGCAGTGTTTTTTTTAGCCGCCCGTTCCCGCCCGCAGCAAAGTTCAAACCGCCCGCTCCCGCGAGATTTGCGTTGGGTCCCGCGGGACCCGGCGGGACCCAATCCCAATGCAGCCCTCTACCACGGACTGTAACCGGCCCGCGGCTTTAAAATGGGAAGATAGCAATTGAAATCGGAAGATAGCAATTGTGGCTCAGTTGGTAGAGCATGGCGCTAACAACACTTAGGTTGTGGGTTCGATTCCCGTTGGGACCATATATACAAAATAATGTATGCACTCACTGCAATGTAAGTCGCTTTAGATAAAAGCGTCACTAAAAAGCTTATATATTATTATTAGTCTTATTAATGAAAATAGTTAGACTCTACAGCTATTTATTGTACATGTAATATTAAAACATAAAAAATATATAGTATACATCTGTCTATAGGTTCTTATTATTGCTTGTAATGGACGTATAAGTATATTGGTTAATTGTCCTCCCCGATTAAATCCAGGAGGGAACTATGGATCCGTTCGTATGTTACACGCTTTATCTCCGACACCACGGGAACAATTTTGAAAAACCTTAGCTGAATGATGCGTCTTTCCATACAGATGCAGCATTTACAAAATGAAACAATTTGGTCCAATTTTGACGGAACTCTGGTGAAAATGTGTCGTGCTATAGAGATCTGTTGTCAAGAGTTTCAAGGTGACGCCGATTAATCTTGTGACGATGCGGTTAAAGTGATAGGTTGTCAGCATTAAAAACGTATAGTGCGCAAAGACAAGAGGCACATCAGAAGGCACATTTTGGCCAATTGACTGTCAAATAATCCTTGAAAATGAATCAAATAAGCACTACAAGCTCCAGTAACTTTTCAGTTTACCTCAAATCCGTGGACTGCAAAACGCTGTAGGAAGCAAGACTGATAATTAATCAAATAAGCACTAATGTTCCAGTAACTTTATACTCACATACGTTTGAATTACTGTCACCCATTCACGCAAGGAGTGGCACGACATCATTCGTCGGGAACAATATGTTTACTGTACACTTGCTTCAGCAAGTCCAACTATTGTTATTGCTCATACTTTTTCTTATTATTATTCCAATTCTTATGATCTTTGGGTATGCTCCTCCTCCTACAGCTTTTAAACTATTCACACCAATCCAACTTTAAAATGTGCAGAGAGGTCTGACTTGAGTTGCTTACATTTATATTTTTCAAACTCATTATACTTTTTAAACTTCAGCTTTTTGTAACTCAAAAACTCATATTCTAACATGGTGCAATGTTGATTTAGGGCAACATTCTGAGAGCACCATTGTTACTGCAACTACTATAGAACTTTCAGAACTCTTGAATGAAAACAATAGGAGACCTGCAGAACACATTCTTAGAATGATTACACAACAATGCACTATTGGCTACCAGTTCTACCACACTGAAACTACTCTCAACCACTTAACCAACCAATATGACCACTGTCAACCTCTCAACCAACCAACTCTCTACCCAATTCACTGAACTACCCCAGGCTCATACTATGTATCTATCTATCTATCCATCTATCTATGTAACCTCTCATCTATCTATCTATCTATCTATCTATTTAGGACCTTCTAACATACTATATAACTGTCTATCATCTCTTTCTAACCTTTCAACTACCTAGCATCATCCTTTCATCCTTTCACCAGTCACTACTGCTTCACTCAGTATAGTCCATACTTATTAACTTCTTAAATTATATTTATCTATGTATCCATCTATCCATTCATCCATCCAACCAACCAACCAACCAACCAACCAACCATCCATCCTTCATCTTCAACTTTACCATAATAAGACTCTCACTTTCTTTCAACTTTCCAGAAAATCTTATCAGATAAATGTTTTCTGCTACCTATTCAACTTTTTAAACTATTAAGCTTTTTATAACTCAAAAAACTCATATGGTTAACCAACCAAATCTACACTCCACTGAACTACCCAACCTTACAATATTCTATCTAACTAACCTTCCAACACATACTGATTAACCTCCAAATGTTTATCTATCTAGACTTATCTTCTCTCATCTATCCATCCTCTCTATCAAAATCTATTTAACCTTGTCATCTATCTCTCTGTCTATCTATCTAACCTTCTCTGATCTATCTAACCTTTTATCTAGCCTTCTCTCATATATCTATCATCTATCAATTCATCGATCCAACCAATCAAGCTTTAACTTTATCTGCTACTAAAATAAGACCTTCACTTTATTTTTACTTTCCAGCTAAATGTATTGTCCAAACCATCCCTAAAATACCACAATAAGATTTTGCAAGCCTACAAAGTTTCTTCTAGTTGATTCTAAATGTTATGCCAACCTTCAGATGCCCACAGGTGAACCCATCTTGAAAAAGAGGCATTCATCTGAGTTTGACTAGGCTACTCTAATTGAGCTCTGTGGAAATGTAATATTGAGTATTGTAATAACATGATGTGCCGGTGCGCACAGCAGTGGACATCCGTTTAGTTTTACTAACATATACTTGAATATTGGGTTAGGGTTAGGCTTAAATTTCCATGCGTAAGTAATGGGAAAGTGAAGCATTTTTTTCTTCTTTTGGCTCGATACACCAAAAGTTTGCATTTGAAATCAACAATTACTATAGTTAAATAGAGATTCTCAGCTTTTATTTAAGGGTATTTGTGTATATATTAGCTTCAACATTTAGAAATGAAAACACTTTTAATACATAGTACCCCTATTTCAGAGCATCAAAAGTAATGAGATACTTGGCTTGACAGTTGTTTCTGGTAAGTCAGGTGTGTTCCATCATATCATTTGTGCAGGTATAAGATAGCTGTAAATGTCTAACATTGATTCTAGGCTTTGCGATTGCCTTTGGAGTCTGCTATTGGTGTCTGTCAACATGAGGACCAAAGATGTGTCACTGAAAGTCAAGGAAGCCATTATTAGGCAGAAAAATCTGGAAAAAAAACATAGACATACAGCGAAAACCTTAGGCTTGCCAAAATCAACAGTTTGGAACATCATTAAAAAGGAAAAAGGCACTGGTGAGCTCAGCAATCGCAAATGGACTGGAAAGCCCAAGAAGACTTCTACAATGGATGACTGAATAATTATTAAGAATACATTCTTATTTACAATGGTGACCTGGCAAAAGGCAGAAAAACCTCTTGAGGAAAAAGAGGGAAGGGGCTGAAAGTAAAACATGTCTAGTTAAAAGTACAGATATCACTTATACAACACACCCACAATGGACGTAGCCTACATACACAACAATGACAAATAATAGGCAATTTAGCAAACAAATGGTAGCAGGCAATACAACACAGAATCCAGTAGTGACACAAGCTGCAAGCAAGCAACAGGCAGGAAAAAATGCAGCAGCAATGGAGCAAGAAATGTGCATATATCCACAGTAGGCAGCAGACAGACAATAAGTTAGTAAAGGAATAGCAAGGCAACAGCATAGATCCACACAAATAACAGATCCAGACGAACATGCATAAACAGCAGTAGGTAGCAGACAGACAGTTATGTATACAGGCTACACATCACATGTAGCCTACATCACCGGCGATATTAGGATGGGGAGCAATTGCATGTATGGGTGGCATGTTCATAATAGAGACCTTGAAAGCTGATTTGGGGATACATTTGTCCAGTTTTAGTGTTTTTTTGGGGGGGGGGGTTAGCCGTTCATTCCAGTCACAAGTGTTGTAAGTAGCAGATGTTGTTTGCAGCGAACAACTGTCGCTGTCTTCTTCACATGCCCTCACCAATGGGGTCCAGGGCTCTGTCCTATTATTCTCCCTTTATAACAAATCTCTTGGCTCTGTAATTTCCTGGTTTCTCGTACTACTGTTATGCTGATGACACTCAACTCTTTCTCTCTTTCTCCCCCTCTGACACACAGGTGGCGACATGTGTCTCTGCGTGTCTTGCAGACATTTCTGCTTGGTTGTCAGCCCACCACCTCAAACTCAACCTTGACAAGACTGAGATGTTCCTCCTCCCTGGGGAATACTTCTCTATCACAGTTGAGAACTCCACTGTGACCTCCTCCCAGACAGCCAAGAATATTGGGGTGTTCCTTGACAACCACTTGTCCTGTGCAGTGAACATCACAGCGACAGCACGTTCCTGTAGATTCTTTCTCTAGAACATCCGAATGATGACAAGACTCTTGGTCCAGGCACTTGTCATCTCCCACCTTGACTACTGCAACACACTCTTGGCTGGGCTCCCCGCCTCCGCCATCAAATCTCTGCAGCTCATCCAGAATGCTGCAGCCCGTCTGGTGTTCAATCTCCCCATATTCTCCCGTGTGACCCGGCTCCTCCGCACCCTTCACTGGCTCCCGGTAGCAGCTCGCATCAGATTCAAGACCCTGGTGCTCGCCTACCGGGTGGTAAAGGGAACAGCCCCTCCCTACTTGCAAACAACGGTCAGCCCCCAAACCCCAGCTCGATCACTCCGTTCTTCCACCTCGGTTGGCCGCCTGGCACCGCCGCCTCTATTGTGTTCAGTCGCAGCTTTTCACTGTCTTGGCGCCCCAGGGGTGGGATCAGCTTCCCACTGCTGTCATGATTGCAGAGTCACTACCTATCTTCTGCCGTAGACTGAAGACCTATGTCTTCAGGCTACATCTTGACTGTCCCTCTTAAGACCTCTTCACCCCTCACTACACTGTACAGTTCCTCTACTGTTAATAATAATAATAATAATTTAAAAAAATAAAAAATAAAATAATAATATATATGTTATTGGACCTGGTCCTAGCATTTTTGCTTATGATGACTGTTGTATGGATGATTCACTTATTTTAGACAAATGTACTTTAAGTCGCTTTGGATAAAAGTGTCTGCTAAATGTCAAAAAATGTAAATGTAATGATATGTTGTGAGAAGGACATAGTGCTGTCTAGCCAAATGCCCAAGTATTTGTATTCAGTGAACATATCCAAGATAGCCCCATCACTGGTGGTGATAACCCAGGCCAGAGGGGACACAGAACCCTTTCTACCAAATCACATGACTTTCATCTTGATGGTGTTAAGCAAGAGGTTCAGAGTGGAGAACACCTGTTGGACCCTGAAGAAGGTATCCTGCAGTGATGTTAGTACCGCATCTGGGGAGGGGCCAAATGCATAAAGAATTGTGTCGTCAGCATATAGGTGGATAGATGCATCACCAGCAGCACAAACAATGTTATTTATGTATATTGAGAAGAGTGTTGGGCCGAGGGTCATGCCTTGGGGTACACCCTTAGTGACAGGAAGGGGCTAGGAGAGAAGCTGTTCTGACCTCACGCATTGCACCGTATCACAGAGATAGTTGGAAAGCCATACCAGTGAGTGATCAGACACCCCAATGCTGCCCAGTCTGTCTGCGAGGATGAAGTGATCAATGGTGTCAAAAGCCTTAGATAAGTCAATAAAGGTCGCTGCACAGTGTTGTTTGGAGTCTAAAGCTGAGTTAATGTCATTGAGGACTTAAGAGTTGCAGTGACACAACCATAACCAGAACGAAAGCCAGATTGTACACCAGAGAGAATATTATAAACATCCAGGTATTTAGTCAGCTGCTTATTGACCAGTTTCTCCAATACTTTAGATAAACAAGGCAATATAGAGATAGGCCTATAGCAGTTTGGGTCAGCCTGATCTCCTCCCTTGAAGAGAGGACGCACTAGTTGTTTTCCAGGCGGATGGAATGTTAGCTGTGAGCAGGGATAGATTAAAGAGGTCTGTGATGGGAACAGCAATGATGGAGGCCGCAATCTTAACAAAGAAAGGGTCCAGCTCATCAGACCCAGCTGGCTTTTTGGGTCCAACTGGAACAGCTCTTCCAGGACCTCGCCCTCTGAGACAGCCCGTAGGGTGAAACTATGTACAGGAGCAGGGGGCCTTGGGGTGGGGATGGGGCGAGAAGCTTCAGATGGAGGGTTTGGGGACTCAAAAATAAACTCAGATTTTATAAAATGCTGATTAAAAAGGTCAGTCATACGCGCCTTGTCAGATACTACAGTGTCATCCACTTTAAATGACAAGAGCAGCTGAGTGGAGGGTTACTTTGAAGCTCTCTCATGATTTTCCATAATCTTTTTGGGTCAGAGCCACAGAGGGAAAACTGTTTTTTGAAATAGCCAGATTTGGTTGTACGCAAGGCTTGTATGGCCTTATTTCTGACTTTCCTGGCTCCAAATTAATTGGGTGGTGCTTCATCATACAGTAAGACAATGACCCACAACATACTGCCATAGCAACTAGGGAGTTTGTCAGGGGCCAAAAGTTATTGACTGGCCAAGTCAAGCTTAAGATTCAAATCCAATTGAACATGTATTTCATTTCCTGATAAGATTTTAGGCAAAATTTCCTCAAAACAAACAACTGAAGATGGCTGCAGTACAGGCCTGGAAGAGCATCACCAGAGAAAATACCCAGTGTCTGGTAGGGTCAATGGGTCACAGACTTCAGGCAATTATTGCATGCAAAGGATTGTCGACCAAATACTTTAATTTGGTCCAAAGCGTCCCACGACCAAAATGAGTTTGAGCATCTTTCCAGGCAACGTGGAAGACCGTGAGTTTGGTGGTGCACCACTTCCGTTCAAGTTTTCTCAATGTCTGCTTTCAGACAACTGTTTCCTGAGTGTACCGGGGATGGTATCACGCTCAATATACAGAGACAAAGGGCCTGTCTGGCCCTGACCAGGGCCCACATGCACCATCACCATGACCATGGTCAGGGACAGCAATGGCAACGCGTGTCCAATAATAGCACTATACCACCAACACCACCACTTTCCATACACCATGCACAGCTACAGTAGATAACATTATGCAACCAAGCTGGGCTTCACTGCAACCTTACCCACCGGGACTTAATTTTCTCAAGTCTCAATGCTGTATTCAAGGCTGGCATTCTGATAAAAATAGACATTTCTGGTCCATTGTGAGGATGTATAGTTGGCCTGGTGGTGTGAAATGATTTAAATGCAGATGGATTTGGCTTCAAAATGCATGTCCATCACTCAGGGAGTGAGGATCGATCAAAATGAAAAATACGTTTAATTTTGCAGGGCAGTGAATAGAGAAAATGGAGATCTTTCCCCATACTATACCTTCTCCTTCATTTCTGACTGTCATGTTCATGCTAGGGAAAATGAAAAGAATAATAATAATTCAGGCTAAGCCAAGGTGCTCTACTGAGAAAAGTTGAGAAGAGATACACTCACTCACACACACACACACACACACTCACACTCACACTCACACTCACACTCACACTCACACACACACACACACACACACACACACACACACACACACACACACACACACACACGTGATGTTATGGCCAGAAGACAGAATAATTGACAGCTCTATTATGTTCTTATTTAATCTGCAATGTAATTACTTGCATCAACACAGCTTGTCAGCCTGAAATGGAGCTGGGATAATGTCACGTTCTAAAGACAGGTAACTACCATGTCACAGAGTCTGAGACAAAAAGGAACCAGTTTACATGGTTTGAGCTGAGACTGATACTAGGATTCTGACCCAGACATTGTTTTTTATGCACCAACTTCACCAAGTCAATTTCCTGTATGTGCAAATATACTTGGCCAAATAAAATAATTCTGATTCTGATTCTGATTCTGATTCTGATTCTGATATTTTACCTAAACACACATTTTAGCAGAAAGTACAAGAGGACACGGATCCCCGGACTGTGTAAAGAGTGAGCATAGTGAGGAAATAACATACCAGAACAGACAGTATGGCCAGAGTTTGTATATGCTAGAGATATGCTACTGCCTTGATTTACTATTGATTTTGTGAGAGACAGGGAAGATGGCGCTAGTCCCACATGGGGATACATTTCTGACCAATTACCGCACGGTTATAGATTAGCGTTACTGACAGTTGTTGTTTGCTAGGTTTGCGTTGCTAGGATTGTGTCTTTCTCACATAATTTCCCTAGCAATGCTTGTGTAAGACTAGAGCGGGAGGCTAGGAAGGCTAGGACAGAGCCAAATAAAGTGTACAACTTTTAATAATCAAATAACTGCACTAAATGTTTCTACACACACAAACCGAAAGGAGAAGTTGCTAATCTGTATCATTTTGGTGAGTGTTTTTGTGGAGTTTTTGTCCTGCCATCCCACAGATGACCTAACAATCCAGCATTGGTCTCCTTATTGAAAATAATCACCCAAAGAGGCGTCGCCAAGATGGCGGCAGAGTGAACTGACTTCCTTTAAAGAGGCTTCGGTATGGCTCTGTCCGTCTCTCAGATCTCCCTCAGCAGATTTAGGGAGAGCAGAGAGATCCTGCAGAGCACTAAAACTCACTCAAGCAGCAGTCAGGCTCTTGAGACATGTTAGAGTCCTGCGGAGGAAGCACTGTCCTCCTCCATCTACAGTAGACACACAACAACAACCTGCTGGGTGCTTCTCATGATAAAAACATTCCTCCTCCTCCACATTCCTCCTCCTCCCCAGAGGAGAGGGTTGATGAGCACAGGCACATGATGTGAAACTCTATTAATCACAAATTGGGCTGTGTTTGACCAGGCTGGGCCCTGAAAAAGGAGCCAGATGGCATTGACATAGAGGAGGAAACTGACAGAGCTAACAAAGGAGCGTGCTCACAGCACGATGTCCTTCACATTCCTTGTCCTCAAAAGAACAGCAATCAGCTCCAGACACAGAGGACAACAAACCTTTAAAGTCCTCAGAAATAAACAGATAGTCAACCGTTTTTACAACACAGCTTTGCGTTCTACAATGGTCAGGAAATTATTTAAGAGCCATATTATTCAAAATGGCCACAGGTGAATAAATAATCTGATTATTTAAATAACCTGATCTCCAGATGCCCAGGGTTTAAGATGGCCATGCTCTCTGACACATGGCTATCACATGGCTCACTGCAGAAAAACACACATCCTCACTGAGATCATTGACTATGAGATCACTGACTATGAGATCACTGACTCTGTCTGAGTGTTTGAACACAGCCTCTTCTTTGACTGACTCAGGGAGTGTATGAGCTGACACACACTGTTCTCTGGGACAGAATGTCTCTCTCTAGGTCTTTGAGCCTGTGCATACTTCTCTGACAGACTGATGTTGAGGCAGGCAGAGAAACTGATTGAAGTTACAGAAATCCTCACCAGAGGGACCCTACTCTCTCCTGTTTTGGCTATGGGATATACAGTGTGTAAGTAATGGGACAGTGAATCTTTTTTTTCTTCTCTTGGATCTATACTACAAACGTATGTATTTGAAATCAAACAAATACTATGAGGTGAAAGTAGGGATTCTCAGCTTTTATTGAAGGGGGTTTCTGTACATGCTGCTACCACCATGAAGACATTACAACACTTTTTAGACATAGTCTCCCTATTTTAGCAAGGTTGACGTCTCTTTGGTCTTTTCACTGATGTATCTTTGGTCCTCATGTTGACTGACACCAATAGCAGAGTCCAAAGGCAAACCTAAAGCCTAGAATCAATACTAGACATTGAGAGCTCTCTTATGACTGCATAAATTATGTGACGGAACAGACCTGACGAACCTATTGTCGCAAATTGACAATTGTATCCCCAATAAGGGGACTATGCATACAAAATGTTGCAATTTCTGAATGTGAAACCAATATACAGTGGGGGAAATAATTATTTGATCCCCTGCTGATTTTGTTAGTTTGCCCGATTACAAAGAAATGAGCGGTCTATAATTTTTATGGTACTTTTATTTTAACAAATAGACACAGAATATCAACAAAGAAGTCCAGAAAAAACACATTATATAAAGTTATAAATTCATTTGCATTTGATCGAACGAAATAAGTATTTGATCCCCTACAAACCAGCAAGAATTCTGGCTCATACAGACCGGTTATATGCCCATGAGGCACACAGATTAGTCCTGTCACTTTAAGAAAGTACTCCTAATCTCTGCTCGTTATGGGTATAAAAGACACCTGTCAATAGAATCAATCTCTTCCATTCCACCACCATGGGCAAGACCAAAGAACATTCAAAGGACATCAGGGTAAGAGTTGTAGACCTGCACAAGGCTGGAATAGGCTACAAGACCATCAGCAAGAAGCTTGGTGAGAAGGAGACAACTGTTGGTGCAATTATTAGAAAATGGAAGAAATACAAAATAACCATCAATCGCCCTCGGCCTGGAGCTCCATGCAAGATCTCACCTCGTGGGGTAAGGATGATCATGAGAAGGGTGAGGGATCAGCCCAGAACTACACGGGAGGAGCTTGGTAATGATCTCAAGGCAGCTGGGACCACAGTCACCAAGAAAACCATTGGTAACACACTACACCGTAACGGATTGAAATCCTGCAGTGCCCGCAAGGTCCCCCTGCTCAAGAAGGCACATGTACAGGCCCATCTGAAGTTTGCCAATGAACACCTAAATGATTCAGAGAAGGCTTGGGAGAAGGTGATGTGGTCAGATGAGACCAAAATTGAACTCTTTGGCATAAATTCGACTCGTCGTGTTTGGAGGGAGAGAAATGCTGAATACAATCCCAAGAACACCATCCCCACCGTCAAACACGGAGGTGGAAACATTATGCTTTGGGGCTGTTTCTCTGCTAAGGGTACAGGACGACTTCACCGCATTGAGGGGCCAATGGACGGGGCCATGTACCATAAGATCTTGGACAAGAACCTCCTTCCCTCAGCCAGAGCACTGAGGATGGGTCGTGGATGGGTCTTCCAGCATGACAACGACCCAAAACATACGGCCAAGGCAACAAAGGAGTGGCTCAAGAAGAAGCACACTAAGGTCATGGAGTGGCCTAGCTAGTCTCCAGACCTTAATCCTATAGAAAATTTGTGGAGGGAGCTGAAGCTTCGAGTTGCTCAAAACCTTCAGGAGGGGACCAAAATCCCTCCTGAGATGTGTGCAAACCTGGTG
This sequence comes from Argentina silus, assembly GCF_951799395.1. Lineage (NCBI taxonomy): Eukaryota > Metazoa > Chordata > Actinopteri > Argentiniformes > Argentinidae > Argentina > Argentina silus. The sequence continues at coordinate 16,808,755 of NC_139653.1, forward strand.
ACCAACTACAAGAAACATCTGACTTCTGTGCTTGCCAACAAGGGTTTCTCCACCAAGTACTAAGTCATGTTTTGCTTGGGGATCAAATACTTATTTCATTCGATCAAATGCAAATTAATTTATAACTTTATATAATATGTTTTTCTGGACTTTTTTTGTTGATATTCTGTGTCTATTTGTTAAAATAAAAGTACCATAAAAATTATAGACCGCTCATTTCTTTGTAATCGGGCAAACTAACAAAATCAGCAGGGGATCAAATAATTATTTCCCCCACTGATAATAATGTATATTATATGTATACGTTCAAATACCATGAAATAAAAGTTGACAATCTCTACTTTAACCACACAGTAATTGTTTGATTCCATTGATGAATTTTGAACCAGACTTTTGGAGTATAGAACCAAAAGAAGAACAACTGCTTCACTGTTCCATTACTTACACAGGGAACTGTAACTTCACTCCCTTTGCTTAGCATATTGCTGTTTATCTGAATGAACAACTCATATGACATGTTATCAGATTCAGAAAAAGTTATTGTCCATCAAATGCATTACAGGGTGAACTATCACTTAGTCACTCAGCGCAACGTGCCACTCACGTTATGGTATGCTACATTCACTTACATGTATGGTGAGAATTAAGATGAAGTAACCTGATACATATATCAAGTGAGTGACATAGCTGATTTATTTCTGTTGGAGATGGAGATCTCCAGCCATGCAAAGTCAAAGGGCACACGACTGTCTAATGGAATAATTACAGCCATGATGCAGCACCATAGCCCTCAGGACCTAATGAAGCAGCATTTCCTCATCTAGCGCATTCATAATTCAAAAGCAGTTAGACTCATGTAAAAGCTGTCAGGCAGAACATATCTCAGTAAAGAAAAGCAATTTAGCTCTTCCTTGCACAAAGATAACAACAATGGTAATGTAATTTTAATTTTGAATAATCTCCAACCATCTGTAAATGACAACAAGCCTCATTAATGTAAATGACATTGTTTGAGTTGTGGTTGTAGCATTTACTTTAATGCTTTAATGTCCTTTTTTGCAGGGGTTGTATGTCTGATCAATGTGCATTATTGATAGGCATACATAATTATTCCAGCTGAGTAAAGTAAATAAATCTGCACAGCAAACAACCTTTTTGGAACCCGTATATACAGTAGCCTGGAGGGTCAAGCTGAGTAACTGAAAAGCTGCATATCAAGCCTTTTCCACCACAACCTCGCACCCTCCCTCCTTCCCTCCCTCCCTCTGTCTCTGTGACAAGGTCAAGACGACCTCCATATCACAGGTCACACTCAACTCATAAACTAGCGCCAGAACACCAGTTCAGCAGAGAAACAAGTGTGACTGTCGAAAATGCTGTAAAATCCCTCGTTCACTCCCTAAAAATACAGGTCACTGTGTGTGTGCACAGTGTGAAAGAATGAGTTAACGTTCCTGAAATGAGACTGTGGAACTACAGAGGCAGGTAAGAAATGCACTCTCACATTCAGACAGCAGCCCAATGCTATGCACCCAGTCAGCAGACAATTGTGGACCAGATCTGGTCTTGTGGTGGCACATATGGCTCAATGCCAGAAACAGCAAGTAGTATATGGGCAAGATCTGGTTTGAATAGTTTGGCCAGCAAATAACATGAAACCTTCCTTGAGGACCAACATACCTATAACCCACGATGGGAGGGTTATGCTTTCAACACCATAACCATCCTTCTAGTAATCGCTCCTGGTCAGCCACAATATAAGCCCACCAAGGCCACCACAACTAATTCTATCATGTGTACAGTATGACACATGACACGTGTTCAGCATTAGCCTATTCTTCCCTCCTTCCTTCCTCATTTCCTGGTGGGTATTTAGTGGGTATTTGGAGGACCTAGATCGCTAATTAACAGTGCTGAGCCACAGGGCCTGTAATGCCCTTGATTCAGTATACAGTACAGTATACAGTACAGTATAAAGTACAATTTTTAAAGGTACTCTTATTATAATAATATTCATGTCACTCTTTCGTAGCCTTTTACATTTTTCATGAGCAACTAATGAATTTGTTGCTGCATCTCTTACTTTGAATACAATATTGAAGAGCAACTTGTTTTGATTCAAGATATTGTAGCACTGCATGCCTTGTAGAAAAATACAGTCATTACATTTACCTAACATAATAACATCCAGCCTGGAATAAAAACATGAACATAACTAAATGTAATAGTTGTCAGTTTCCCACCCTGTTATTTTGTTAAATTGAATAACGCAAACACTAGTTTTATTGTCAGACACACTTGTTTGAATTTTCTACTACTCTTTCACTCCTCCCGAAGAAGAACACAGGACTTTCTCAGACAGTACACTGGTAGTTCAGCTGGGGTTTCAGGCAATAGCAAGGCCAGTCTTCTAAACTGTTAAGGGCCTCCAGGTAGGTTGCTGAGCTTGTGCTGCCTCTTTGAGGTGATGCTCAGTAAACAGGTTGGCTGAGGGTCGGGTCTCTGCTGTGTTCAGATTACTCACTCCCCCCTTGGCCACAGTGGCCATTCTGCCTTCCAGAACCACAGCTCGCTGATCCCCACAGGGAGGTGGTAATCGACAGGAGACACAAAGAAACTGACAAAGGGAGAAAAACACGGCTGAGCACATCTACATCTGCCATAATTCTGGTACTGTTTGCTGTGATAACAACGTAGACTCAACCACTAAGTGCACATTTGGAGAGGGCACTGGTTTAGTGATCCAAGAGAGAGAGAGAGAGAGACACCACAATACATATCTAATGCTGCTTTTGTTGCATCTGCGAAAAAAAGGTGGATCACGCTCACTGTACAGGTCGCATACTCATCTAATCACGGAAGGGCTCTCACAGTATCTAGGCCAAACCTAAATTGAAATTCAGTCTATCCTGCACACTTACAATATCATCTGTCTCTCTACACTGACCACGATTATGATTATATTTATGCTTTGCGTGATGTGTGCTTTACATTATCCAACTCTTAATCAAACATTATCAAAACAATCCCAAAGATGTGATTATCCAGAATTATGTCTTGAGCATTAGCTGTAACAAACGAGATACAGATGTACTACATTCGTACAGAACACTCCTCTGACCTTTCTGAAGTCAAATGCTCTCTTCTTATAGAGAGATTACAGCTCAAAGAGCTAACTGATAATGGTAATGATAATAGCACAAAGCTACTCTGAACACCACACTCAGCTGCCTCAGTTCTCCTGCTCGGGTCATTTGAAAATGTAGCTTATTCCCTCGTAAAGCAAGGCATACTCAAACAGCTCCACCTGTCAAAATGGATATCCCCATCGGCATTTCATGCCCAAATAGACAGACAACCTGTCCTGCAATTCAATGAGAATTAGGTGGGTGCCAGGTTCAACAAAAGACAATCAGCTACAGTATGATCCTGGATACTCTGGTGTGTGGACTGTCTGTAACGGTCATGGTGTTTGAGTTATGACCTTGTTAGGCTTGGTTGTGTGAAAACAATGATAAGCCTCAAGGAGAATCCTGAGCAGAGTCAGAAAGTACCTCACCCATTCGTTCAATGCACTTAATGCACTCCGGCAGATAAAGCATGCCCCAGACAACCTGCTCTGCTCTGCCTCCAGGGAAGACAGACACATAGAAGACAGCACAGACCAAGATGACTCCACTCCTGTGACATCAGTCGCTGTAACTATGGATTATGACTTATGTAAACATTCTTTATTTTGAAAATTAATGTTGAGCCCCCTGGTGTCTTAAGCCAGTGCTCAAAAGAGACTGCCTGCAAAGAGGGTAAAGTGTATATAGGAAGAAAAGAAAGGAAAAGCTAATCTAAACATCAACTTTAAACCCTTCTGTTTAAATAATGACAGTGTTTGGATTGGACATATAGCATCGCCCTGCTATGACAAATGCCAATGGTACCTCAGTGTTGATTGGAAATGTTAACAATCTAGTGTTTACAAACGGGTACTCTTAAAAAAAATATTTCCCATTGTCATTGGTGAACATCAAGGTGGCACAAGGTATTTTGTGTTGCTTAACTACAATGCCTGTGCCTAATGTTAATCCAGGACTGTAAGCCTGAGTGTCATCCTGACTGGTTTTGCCCTCTGCTCCTAGATTGATTGCTGGGGCAGTCCTGAACTGAACTAACTCAACTGAACTCTGAACTGACACGAAGAGGGATGGCCCCTGACTATCTTTGTCTACCTGTTGGCAAAAATACACATTCGCCAGGCTGAAGAAACTGCTGTTTCTCCAAGGTCAACAAAACACTGCATCAGACCTAGTGGCTTCCTGCCTCCAACGAACAGAGGAAAAACACAACCCAGGGAGGTGTTATTCACCTGCGGCTCCTGTTGCTAAGGCCAAGCCAAAACACTGAAGCAACCTCCCCGCTATTCATCTAAATCTTCTCCACAGTCATGGAAACTCTCAATCAACTCAGCCGTCCATGCAGAGCGGCCCTGCCATACATTCTATGGATCTAGCCAGCTCTGTAATAGAGAGAAGGAACTGTTACAGCCAGTCTGTCACACTGTCCAACAATTATCACAATGTGACAGAGGATAAGAGCATGCCCAATCTCCATGTAGCATTGCCACAGGTCAGTGGAGAGCTTGTGAACCAGGGGCTGAATCCCACCTGAGCCAGGAGCTGAATCCCACCTGAGCCAGGAGCTGAATCCCACAGTCTTAGATATCAGAAGGTCAGACCGATGCATGCTATCCAGCTCAGGTCTGACATTCCGAAATCTAAGACTGTGGGATGTGTGCGTTACATTATCCAACTCTTAATCAAACATTATCAAAACAATCCCAAAGATGTGATTATCCAGAATTATGTCTTGAGCATTAGCTGTAACAAATGAGATACAGATGTACTACATTCGTACAGAACACTCCTCTGACCTTTCTGAAGTCAAATGCTCTCTTCTTATAGAGAGATTACAGCTCAAAGAGCTAAATGATAATGGTAATGATAATAGCACAAAGCTACTCTGAACACCACACTCAGCTGCCTCAGTTCTCCTGCTCGGGTCATTTGAAAATGTAGCTTATTCCCTCGTAAAGCAAGGCATACTCAAACAGCTCCACCTGTCAAAATGGATATCCCCATCGGCATTTCATGCCCAAATAGACAGACAACCTGTCCTGCAATTGCCCCTCTTGCATCATCATACTTTCCCACCACTAAGTGCGTAATACTACAACTGTCCCATATATAACCTGTTTGCACCGTCTCTATGGTCACTAGCCTAAAAGGCTGATGTTATGCCATGTTACAAGATGAATTCACTTGTCAATAACATAACAACAATAGAAAAGGGCAATAAACAGAAAACAGACCAAGAATAGCCAACAAGGAAAACAATGAAATAAAACAATAAAATAAAATAAAAGAGAAAAATAATATTAACCAGCCTAAAAAAACAACAAAAAAACAAACAAATAAAAAAGAGTAAATAAATAAACACCAGTCAACATCACTATCTTGCTAGTTACCACAATGATAACAACAGCTACATTAACCTCAGTGTCAAAACAGCCAACAGTCCATCCCGACCACTGCCACTGGCCTTTTTGGACTGTGTTATTCAGCCTGAAAACACAATGGTGTTTCCCCTTTGCTTGAAATTGTCACTCGTGAACCATTTTAGTATCTAATGCCCATAGTCTACCGAACTGTAGATAGAAAATGAAGTGTTTACAGTGGTCAGTTACTGCTAGAAAGAGAGAGGTTTTGTGTGGTTTGGAAATTCTGCTGCTGTCACAGAATGGCATGGTTACTCACAGCCAGGTTGTTTTCTTGGGATCCCTGAAGAGTTTGTTGTTGATGTATAATTTGTCCAAAACCAGCCAGACCTTTGTGCCTTGTAATCGATGTTGTTTCAGAATTGGATATAGTGCGTGTCATCTCTCCATGTTTTCCCGGGGATATTGTTCATTGATAGAGTACTTTGTTCCTTTCAGATCCCTTCCTCTTTCAAGCACTGCCATTTTCATCTTGTAATGGGTAAGCATTGCAACAATTGGTTGTGGTTTGTTGGATACCTTTTTGCCAAAACAATGTGGCCGTTGAAAATCCAGTTTTTCAGCCTGCTTCGCTGACATCTTGAGTTGTTCTTTCATGAAGGTGTTTACTTTGTCTTTCATCGCAATATAATCCTCCTTGTCTCCCTCTTCCACTCCCATTCTAACAATGTTATGTTGCATACTTCTGCATGTTAAATCCAGTGTTGTCTTTCTCATTTGCTTGTTTTCGTTTATGAGTTTTTCCGTTGTATTTTAGAGGGTGATCACCGTGGCCCGGAATGCTTTGTTCTCTGTACTTATGTCTTCAGTGAGTCTGTTGTTATATTCTACCGTGACTTTGAGCGACTCTATATCGGCCATCACCCCAGGGAGTAGATCAAGCTTTTTCAGTTGTTCGTTCGCTCGCCAATAGTTTCCTGTCGAATTTAGAAAATGTGTTTGGGAAATCCTCTTCCATAATTTCTCTGTTGTGTGTTTGGTAGGCCTTGCTTCTTCTGTTTCGCTAGAGGATATTTCTTGTCTCGTACATTTAGTTTTTTGACTGAGCATGTCATTACATTGATCAATAAAACGTTCTAGCTCTGCTATCTCATCCAGTTTGTTGTTTTTTTCCAATTTGATGGCTAGTTTTCCATATATCAAACAATATCCATAGGACACGTTGTGGAGATCAGCATGCTGATCATTGCTGCCATTCCTGTCACATGACTATTTTGTATTTATTTTTTTATGTGATTTGTTGAGTTATATCAATAATGTATGGTATACATACTGATATACAAACTATCAAGGTGGTACACACAATGCAGTAGGTTTCAGTAAATATACACTCACCGGCCACTTTATTAGGTACACCTTGCTAGTACTGGGTTGGACCCCCTTTTGTAGCCCATCTGCTTCACGGTTCGACGTGTTGTGTGTTCAGAGATGGACTTCTGCATACCTTGGTTGTAACGAGTGGTTATTTTAGTACTGTTGCCTTTCTATCATCTCGAACCAGTCTGGCCATTCTCCTCTGACCTCTGGCATCAACAAGGCATTTTTGCCCAGAGAACTGCCAGAGAACTGCCACTCTGTGGATATTTTCTTTTTTTCGGACCACAGGGTTGGAAAAGTCATCAGTCCCCTGATTTAATATTTTGTAGAGCCACCTTTTGCTGCAATTACAGCCATCAATCTGTTTGGATATGTCTCTACTAGCTTTGCACACCTAGATTGGAGAATATTTGCACATTCTTCCTTGCAGAATTGTTCGAGTTCAGTCAAATTCTGTGGTGAGCGGCAATGGACTGCTCTCTTCAAATCCATCCACAGATTTTCTATCGGATTTAAGTCAGGGCTCTGACTTGGCCACTCAAGGACATTCACCTTTTTATCCTTAAGCCACTGCATTGTTCTTTTGGCAGTATGTTTAGGATCGTTGTCGTGTTGGAAGGTGAATAACCTGCCCATCTTCAGCTGTCTAGCAGAGGGACGCAGGTTGTCCTCAAGAATTTCGATGTACTTGGCAGCATCCATTTTCCCTTCAATCCCAGTCCCCACTGAAGAGAAACATCCCCACAACATAATATTGCCATCACCATGCTTCACAGTAGGTATGGTGTGTTTTTGGGTGGTGTGCTGTGTTTGGTTTTCGCCAAACATAGCGCATGGAGTTCAGTCCAAAAAGTTCAATCTTAGTCTCGTCTGACCATAAAACATTTTTCCACATGGCAACAGAATCTTCCAGGTGTGTTTTTGCATAGCACAAATGAGACTGAGTGTGGCACTTTTTCAGAAAAGGCTTCTTTCTTGCTACCCTGCCATACAGGCCAGCTTTGTGTAAAGCTTGTGAGATTGTTGTCACATGCACAGACAGGCCAGTCCCAGCCATAAAGACTTGTAAGTCCTTCAAAGTTCCCTTTGGCCGCTTGGTAGCTTCTCTGATCAATGTCCTCCTGGCTCGGTCATCCAGTTTGGACGGACGGCCTGATCTAGGCAAGGTGTTGACGGTGCCATACGCCTTCCACTTCTTAATGATGCTCTGAACGGTACTCAGAGGGTTAGCTAAAGCCTTCGAAATCTTTTTGTAGCCTTCACCTAACTTGTGCCTTCCTACAACTTTATCCCGGAGGCCTTTTGAAAGTACTTTTCCAACCATGGTGAATTCTTTGCAGAACCATGCACTTCTAGTAGTGGAATCCTCAAGAAACAGCTGGTTTTATTATGAAGTAATCAAAACCACTACAATTGATGTCAGGTGGGGGGCAATTAGCCTGGTGTTTGATCAGGAAGTTGATTGGTTGCACCTGAGCAAGTTTATAATGGTATACTCTAAGGGGCTGATCACTTAACCAAACCAGGTATTTCACTAATTATTTTTAATAATTGTCCAGAATTTAAAAAAATATTATTTTCACTTTGATGATGAGGGTTATAATGTGTACATACAGCTAAAAAAAGTTAGATTTGATTTATTTTAATTTCCAGGGTGTAATGTGACAAAAGGTAAAGATTTCACAGGGGTATGATGACTTTCTATAGGCACTGTATATTACGTCAGACTCAAACACGACCATCACAGAGTCCTTCATGCTTCAATATCAGCATGGATTGGAAACACCCTGGCTGTATTGGGGCAATAAATATTGAGGAGATGGATTACATTAACCTTTAACAAAGGCACAGTCTTTATAGAACATAAGAACACAAATTAATCATCTTCTCTAATATGGTGCACATACCAAATGCCACATTGAAAGCGTATTTTGTGTTGTTAGGATTTTATCACAGGACAAGTCTGAGCATGTGAATGACAGCGGGAGCATCACAGATAGGGAGAGGTTTTCCATTAAGAAGGTAGTGAGGTGTGATATAGGATAAAAATGAATCACATAAATGAATAGGACACATGGCCTCAGTCCAGATACAGTATGTGGGGAGCTATAGTTAGTGAAGTTTCTTCCATTCCCTGCCACAGCATGGTATCTGAGGAATAGTTTAACACTAGTGCCACACATCATGCCGTGGCATCATTAAAACCATTCATGGCAAAGTACTTTAGCACTCGTTACAATGCTGAGAAATTATTTCACTTGACATGCCCTTCCTAACTCATTCAAATAAATCTGCATTTATATTTAAAGACAAGGTGAGTGAGGGAACAAAGGAGACAGGTCTATTTCACAAAAGACTCACTGAGACATCATCTCACCCTGACAACCAATAAGTCTTCCCATCACTGCTTCTGGATACACCTGCATGGGCTCGAGCAAACATTGCCCTCTCATTTGTTTGAGCTACAAACTGCCAACTTCATTCACTTGCACTACGTGCTACTACCCAATTGTTAAACTACAGTAATTCTGTATTGTGAAATTGTGTGTCTTCAGTGTGATTTTGGACGACAGCATAACAAAAATGCTTTGAAAGAAACAAAAGCACAGAGTAAACAAATGCAGAACATAACTACATAACAGCCTATTTGTGAATGAATAGGATTACTGTGTGCCTGGCCATCAGGCATGGAATAGGCATTGTCTAATTTGCATTACTGTGTCAACAGATTGCTAACTGTACAGTATGTTGTGCTATTACAGTGGGGTATGATGATGGTGCATGTTTCCCAGATCTGAGATGCTGCTCATCTCCATGGAAATGGGCATGTGTGCTGTATCCATGGCCCTGTTCCTCTGGGGGGAGACAGCACATTAACACCCAGCCTGGGACTTGGGTCCCTGCCACCTCGATGCAGCCGTAAGCCTGAGCATTAGCATTGTGGCTGCTCCCCTCCACACTTTCTCAACTGTACACAAACACACGGCTAAAAACTGGTTCAGTGACTGACCAGTTCCTCCCTCCAGGCCTTCCTGCTCCCAGTCATGGGAATTACACTAGCTTGTTGTGGGCTAAATGGTGTGGCGTGGGGGAGGTGCACTCTGTGTACACAGATTGAGAACCGCATGTAGTTACCAATTATAAAGCATGGTAAATGCTTTAATCATTACATATGCTAAGCTCTGATGCCCACGCATAGAGCAGTGGACAGGCTGGCACTGCCTTGGGCAAGCCTCATGCAGAACTAAGCCTTCACAAGGCAATAGGCTGCTCCTCTCACACATACATTGTAACAGAGTCATAACACGGTCACAGCAAAGGCATACAGCCAAAGAATGTAAAATCCTCACTGAGTGAAATTATGCTTTACTATGCCCTTGGAGTGAAAGCCAAGAACATACATATCTATGATCACTCAAGCATGTAAGAATGTAATATCAAGCAAGAAATTTAGAAAATATCTCAGTAAAAAGGAGCCTATGTCTATTCTAAAATGTGAACAGCAATGACTTTAACAGTAGCAGGAGGGCTGTGGTGTGAATCACTTAGCAGTACACAGCATCTGGAAACACATAGACAGCTTTCTTCCCCTCTTCCACCCTCTCCCATTAGCCTGCCTACACCCATAGGGTGGCAGCACAGTCCTCTGGCACAGTCTACCTGAGGAGCTTCCCCACATCCATGCTCCAGATGTGCCCCTGGTACGCATTAAACGCTGAGCAGGGAGGCATGGTCCAGAGCGCACTCTTATGCTAATTTAAGCAGCAAATAATGTGGTATCAAGATCTCACCAGGGTTACCATGCATGAGTGAGCAAGGGGGCTGGGGGAGGCGGGGGAGGAGAGAGAGAGAGAGAGAGAGAGAGAGGGAGAGGGAGAAGTACAGTAGAGAAATTGTAGTTGGTTTCCAATAATACTGAGGATACAACCCAGTGTTACGTTTTCACTCCTGCATGTGCGTGTGTCCTTGTTGTGTTTTGTGTTTCCTTTTGTTTCTCCCTTCTCCTATCATTCTACATTCAGGTGTCCATCAGCAATTTGCCATTCAACCCCGTCACCACTGTCTTCCCTTCGGGAGTCAACCCATTTCTTTGTACTCGTGTGTTTGCTATCGACTCGTTGTTCCATTGTTTGTTTGAATCTCCTTCATGTTATAGTCTGCATCGTGTTTTCTTTTGCTAGGATGTAGCCATTGGTTGATTAAGCTCTTTTTTTATTTTTTATTCTAGTCCTCATCTTGTTTTCTGGTAGTTTGTCTCTTTGTTATTTGTACACCATAGGGGTAAGGTGAATAAGTAAGAGACCCATGGGTTTACATTTTCATCACGTAGGTACACTGAAGTAGACTACCTTTAAAACAAACACAAAGTACAATACATACAAGTCAGAATTTAAACTTTGCCTTAAAGGCCCAGTATGTCGATTTTAGCTTTAAAATAGTGCTAAATGGCCATGATGAATCGGTTATTCCATCAAGGAATAAGATCACATGATGAAGAACGTTCAGTGAAGAGTGTTGTATTCATCCAAACAAAGCATTTTCTAAAGTCTGGTGTCGGGAATGGAAACTGGCCTTTACAGGCCTATTTCACGTTTGGTTTGTTTACAAGGATATGCACATGTGCTCAGAAAATGTAACATAAGCATGCGTTAAAATTTTCAGTGTGGCCAGCAGGTGCAGTAACACTCAAAACTACATGCTGGAACTTTAAATCTCGTAAACAGATTATCATTCAGCAGATCAGGGGGAGCTGCTGTAGGGGGAAATGGGTTGGCTAATATGAACTTCACTGAGTGAAGCACAAACAAACTCAGCATGGCACCCTGCGCTGAATATAGCTCATAAGCTCTTTTTTTTTTAATATGAGAAGTGAATATAAAATCATCACTGCCTCCTCAAGGTGAAGGCTGCTTTTATGAATTATTATATTGCTCAGAAATGCATTGCATGGAATTTCTGTAGCTGTTCTCATGGTTTCCATTCTATGAAAATATACCAAGAACTACGATGGTTAATTGCATTGTGTGGATTTACAACAGCTAAACTGTAAATAAACAGCTCCACCTCCACTAGCCTCTGTTCCACAGATATTGATTGTCCCATGATAGCACAGAGTGTGGTTATATATTAAAATGCTATTCACTGTTATTTCTTAGTAGATTCAAGAAAATTGTTTTTTCGAGAATGAGTCCAGCCCCAGCCTGAGGGCTCCAATGATACATTTTTAACAATAAAAACAATCTGTGAGTTAATTAAGTACCTCTGAGGAACTGCTGTGTTTGGGTTTTTTACTCCCAGTGTGATATGCTGGGTTACTAATATTCACATTCTACAATGTATCAAATTTGTTAGACCATATTTCCCACATCAAGACATGGCCCATTGAGAGAAACATTGAGGGAAATGAGATCCATGACCTACAGTACATTACTTGAATGTTTGCAATAACAAAATGTCTCTTTTAAACTGAGCGGCATGACATACCTATTGAAACTGGGGCAACATGAATTTTAGATGCCTCTTATGAAGAACAAAGGAAACCTGGAAGCAGGAGGAGGAAAGTCTTCCCTGAAGCCATCATCACTGTGGTTAACATTGAACTGTAAGCGGTAAATACAGTGTGTGAATTCCTGATTGATATGACGCAATTCCCCGGCACTGTTACCACATATCTACTGTATATATAGCCAGCATCTTGTAAACAGAAGGCTGATGTAAAAGCAGATTTGTTTCTAAACTATCAGCTTTTCAGTTTTAAGACCTGTTCTCTTAAGGAAAATAACATAATGAAAGGCACAAAATAGGACAAAACCTTTTAATCACCTCTGTTTCCCAGTGTCAAGCCAAGTCACTTAGGGAGAAATGTACGCAGTATGCAGGGAAGAGGACATTTCCATGTGTAACCCTTGACATGTTTAATCAATTTTACATTAACACAGGACGTGGCCAGTTCAAGTCCATCCTATTGTAGTTACAATCACATAAATGTCCCATTTTCAAATCACATTATTTCGTAGCTGCCTTTCTTTGAACTAAATATTGAGTAATGGGTAAAAATTGCAGCTTGCAACAAGGGAATTTATTTTTCTGTTTTGATTAGTTACAGGTCATTGCTTTACACAAAAAAGTAAATGAATCAGCAGTTTTTCAGATTTCAACACAACAACCCAACAACCCAAATCTATTAAGATTATGAAAAGCTAAATGTTGTTTGTTCCGTGGTTCTGTTTTTATGCTTACTGCAGGTATTTTCTCTTTATTGTTAGCCAAAGGCCCCACTAATCCAGACAAGCATGCAGCTCAACAGGGGGCAGGGACAAATCCACAACTCTTTAGGAAGTTTCTTGCAGTGAGCAATATACATGACCTAGAAAAATAAGCAAAGTTACAGACAATCCTCCTCTCCATTCAACCCTACATCCATATAATCACGGAGACTGGCAATAATCATGACTATGACCAACACATGCACCCAATGGTGTCTCAATGGTTTCTCTCTGAAAATAAATGCTTTGTCATCCTCAGACAACATGACATTGGCCAAATTAAATATAGTAGATAGTAGTATGGTAGAGTTAAATATGTCTGACATACAGCAACATCAGTGTTACTGTACATTGGGCAGGAAAGATAACTATCAAGCAGTCATTCCTCACCTTGTCAGGGCTAGTGTAAAACTTATGTGGAACATGACTAGTAGAAATGTGCCAACAGCCACCAAAGAGTATTGACCAAGCAGAATGTAAATATGACTGCAGTTGAACATAATCCCAACTTTAAAGTCCCAGTATGTAACATACATGTTGAAGTTGAACGTTTGAGAAATAGACAAGACTCGGTTGGAGCAACTCGAATTGCAAGGCTACTGTTTGCAACTTAATATTTATTTCAGTTACAGTACTTGTTACATGTTTGTCATGACAGGAACTGGAACTAAGATGCAGAACACCATCCCTCTTCATGAAACCATCTCATTTTAATTTAATTCAGTTTAACCTTCTTAAAGAATTGAATTCCTGTAGAATAAAATCCACCTTGAAGGGGAATGTGCCAACTTCATGATGACATGTTATCTTAATTACAACTTTCATCACAGGCTGTCTACCCATAAAAGATTAATGACAAAACCACCCTTAATTAGCTTAGATAAGGGACGGTGGCACAATATAGCACTGTAGCATCTGCTTGTTAGCAGCATGTTCAATTATTCTCCTCCACAGAGAGTTTTCAAGTGCATGTGAGCGGATGATGCTCATTCCTTATCAACTTACACTTTACAAAATCCTTAGTGCTCAATCACCTAGTGCAGTGGCTCTTTGAACAAAAAATGTGGCTCTTCATACGGTTTTAAATATTTATAGTTAATGTGTTCAATTGACAGGGCAGATCTGTCTTTTTGTTGTGCCGCTATTCATGACAACGAGGCTACATTTCCTACTATTCACTGATTTAGTGCATACTCCATTAGGCCATAGACAAAAAAACTATACTCTCTAAAGCCTTTACCCTTACATGCAATGCAAAGATTTGTGATCCATGGGCGCCATACCAACCCCCCTATCAAAACACATGGGCATGAGCACAGATTTAGCACAATAAAGGTACATCGGTTAGTGAGATATATAATATAAAAAAGGTGACATTTTTGTACCTCTGCTGCTCTTACACCTTTCAAATTATTCACACCCAATCCAACTTAACAATGTGCAGACAACTCCAAATTATGAATCCTTATAAAATGTTTTCTGAACATAGTATACTTTTTCAACTCTAAAACGTTTTGTACCCCAAAAAATGGTTAAGTTAGGTCAGCATTCTGTGAGCTCCATTGTTGCTGCTGCCATGGATCTTTCAGAACTCTTAAAAGGGAGTGGCTCCTGAACTGGTACCGGCGCTTATTATCATAAAGAACAGAAATTTACAATTACCCACAATTCCCTATCAGTCTTGCTACATTGCACCTTCCTGTTGCAAGGGAATTGTGGGTAATGGTGAATTTCTGTTATTAGTGTTGCATTATCTCATTAACTGATGTACCTGTGATGGTTATTTTTTGTTTGAATCTGTATTATGTCAATGCTCATGTTCATGTATGTTTTTGTTTGGGGTGGTTTGTCCAACACCCATTGGTGTGAAGTGTATGGGTGTCTATGGTCGGGGCCCTCCACTTCCTTTATTAAAACAAGGTCATAAAATAATGGTGGGTATTCTGAGTCCTTTCAGTGAGCTGAATCATTTGGCTCTGTTATACTAAAAGAGCCCTTCATTTGGCTCCCGGACACTTAAAATCAGCCCAGTTTAGCAACACTTATCTGATTGATCCTAGTGCACTAATCATTTTAAATTGTTCAGTGGAATGCAAATGCACCTAGTAATAATAAAAGTAATAATATCTAGCGATACGTGTATTATAAAAACTGTAAAATTACTGAAAATAAATGGGGGGTTTTTACAAAAAAAAGCAAGACACTATTACCTGTGTATTGAAAGTAACGAGCCTTCTGTCTCACTTGATTCACTGAAAATAAGTTTCTCTGAGGAGATTTTGGCATGTAATTTAAACAGTGCTAACTTCAGGTCCATCGGAATCCTGTCTATTGGAGAGGGCGCTGCTAACTGTTATCCTGTGCTGAGGTTTGGTTATTAATAAATACTGCAACCTCAACATCAAAACTCCTTTGCTAGTCATCCAATCATGTAATTTAGAAATTCGCTGGAAAAAAACTTGAAAATGATTTATGGATTTGTTGTTTTGTTGAATAGTCATGACTGGTTTGAGGATGAGAGGTTTGTCTGTCCTACTATAACCGTTGTAACGTTTTTAACAGTGGCGGCCATGATGGAGCCTACAAGTATTAATAGGTGCTACTATTACAGAAGCAGATTCTGGGTATCTCTGTATTCTAAAATCTCTGGTAAAGCTGTTTCGTCTATGGCCTTATGGAGTATAAACTTTTTGTCTATGGCCTTACAAAGTATAGCCTTTTCGTATATGGCATTATGGAGTAAAGGCCTTAGGTGGTATAGCCTTTTCGTTTAACTGATTTAATAGCCTGAGAACTGAGGATGTCCTAAAATGGACACCATCCAAACTGTTTAAGATTGCAAATGTGTCGGGGCATGGCAGGAATGCAGCCCAAACTCTTCTGATTAGGCTACATTAGCAAAGGAGACAAATGCAATGCGATTACAGTGAGAATAAACAAATAATATTTTCTCAAAATACTCCTCCTTGCTTTAAAAAATGCTCTGAGTGAAACATGGCCTCCCCCCTCCCCCACATCGGACTCTCTGATCACATCACTGTTATGCTAATGCCAGCATATAGGCCCAGAGTGAAAGTCGGAAAACCGGTCCGGAAAGAGATAACTGTGTGGCCGGAGGGGTCCAGGTCTGCTCTCAAGGACTGCCTTGCAACAACAGACTGGGGCATGTTCAAGCAAGCAGCCACACAGAACAACCATACGGATAATGAGGAGCTTACAGACACGGTCCTCTCTTACATCCGTAAGTGCTCTGATGATGTGACCCACACAAAGACCATCATCACTCGGGCTAACCAGAAGCCATGGCTGACAGGGGCTGTCCATCGGCTGCTGAGGGCCAGAGACAAAGCCTTCAGAGCCGGGGATGAAAATGGCCTGAGAACAGCGAGAGCCAGTCTGTCCAATGGCATCAGGAAAGCAAAACTGGACTACACAAACAAGATTACCTGCCACTTCAAGGACAGCAGAGACACGCGGAGCCTGTGGCAGGGCATTCAGACCATAACGGACTACAAGCCCGCGCCACAGACCTGCGACAACAACATCTCTCTGCTCAACAACCTCAACAGCTTCTTTGCACGGTTTGAAGCAACAAACAACACAAGCCCACAGAAAACTCCACCCCCCCCCACGATCAGGTCCTGTGCCTGTCTGCTGCCAGTGTGAAGAGGGCACTCTCTACCATCAACCCCCGCAAAGCAACAGGCCCAGACAATATTCCAGGCCGTGTGCTGAGGGACTGCGCAGAGGAGCTTAAGGATGTCTTCACGGACATCTTTAACACTTCTTTGAGTCAAGCTGCTGTCCCATCACATTTCAAGACCTCCATCATCATACCTGTGCCAAAGAAATCCGTTTCATCCTGCTTCAACGACTATCGCCCTGTAGCACTGACCCCCATCATCATGAAGTGCTTTGAACAGCTAGTCATGTCCCACAACAAGTCCATCCTCCACCCCACCCTGGACCCCTTTCAGTTTGCATACCGAGCAAAACGTTTTTGCTCTGCTCTCCACCCAGCCCTCACCCACCTGGAAA
Organism: Argentina silus; assembly: GCF_951799395.1. NCBI lineage: Eukaryota > Metazoa > Chordata > Actinopteri > Argentiniformes > Argentinidae > Argentina > Argentina silus. Next base: position 16,825,924 of record NC_139653.1, read on the forward strand.
AAGCAGACACATATGTGAGAATGCTTTTCATAGACTTTAGCTCAGCATTTAACACCATAATCCCACAACAACTGATCTGTAAACTGGACCAGCTGGGGCTCAACACCTCCCTCTGCAACTGGCTGCTGGACTTCCTCAGTGAGAGTCAGCAACAACACCTCGAGCAGCATCACACTCAGCACAGGGGCCCCCCAAGGCTGCGTTCTCAGTCCCCTGCTCTTCACCCTGCTGACTCACGACTGCACACCAACCTACAGCACCAATCACATGGTTAAGTTTGCGGACGACACAACTCTGGTGGGTCTCATCTCCAAGAACGACGAGACCCACTACAGGAAGGAGGTCAACCTTCTGACCACGTGGTGCAGAGACAACAACCTCCTGCTGAATGTCAGCAAAACTAAGGAGATTGTGGTCGACTTCCGGAGAGGCCACACCGAACACCCACCACTGACCATCGATGGTGCTGCTGTGGAGAGAGTGAGCAGCACCAAATTCCTAGGGGTGCACATCAGCGAGGACCTCTCCTGGACCACCAACGCTGCATCACTGGCGAAGACAGCCCAGCGGCGCCTCTACTTCCTCCGCAAGCTGAAGCAAGCGAAAGCTCCCACACCAATCATGACAACATTCTACCGAGGCACCATCGAAAGCATCCTGTCCAGCTGCATCACTGTGTGGGGCGGTAGCTGCACCGAACACAGCAGGAAAGCACTGCAACGCATAGTGAACACAGCTGGTAAGATCATTGGTGCCCCACTCCCTTCCCTGCAAGACACCTACTCCACCCGCCTCACCCGAAAAGCTACCTCGATTGTGAGCGACGCAAGCCACCCCGCACACAGTCTGTTCAGCCTCCTGCCTTCTGGAAGAAGGTATAGGAGCCTCCGTGCCCACACCACCAGATTCATGAAAAGCTTCATACCCCAAGCTGTCAGGAAGCTAAATTCTCTCCCCTCACTCCCCCCAGCCACATCCTCCAGGCTGTCAGGAAGCTGAACCCCCCCCTAAAAACACTACGGACTCTGGACAATCTACTATTCTATTATTATAATCTACTATTGCACTATTATTTGTACACAGAATACACAGTATTTGGCTGCTATTTACTGTCTTTACTGACTGTTCTTTTTGCACTGTTTAAATTATTTTTATTGAATGTTTTACTTTTAGTATGTCTTGTCTTATCTGTTGTGCCTGGGCACTTTATCTGTCTCACCATGGGAAAGTGAGAAACGTCCTCTCGATTCCTTTGTATGTCTTGACATGTGAAGAATTGACATTAAAGCCACTTTGACTTTGATGCTAGTGCAAGGTTCACTTCATGGGAAAAGAGAAATCTGCAGGAAGGGGTGTTTTTTCTTCTATTTTTGTTTGTCACATTCAGTAGATCACTTTTCCTACTCCCTACTCTCTCCCCCACTTATCATCATCAAACTGATCACACTTGACTCTGTTTCTGAACACGTTTCCATTGTTCAGTAATCAGGTTTCTCTCTTTCAGAGGTTAGCAATGCAAAAATGTTCCCTCCATCAGTCTCCTCTCTAATTGAGAAGGTGCTATGTTCATCCAATTTCAAGTGATCTTTGAAGATATGAATCACATACTCAGATTAAGCCCTGCATATATGCCTACTGTTCTTACATATCAAAATGACACTTCGGGGGAGGAAATGTGGCTATTAGCATTTAGCACTTGACTGTTCAATTCTCCGACACCACTGGGACAACTGTGATTAAACTTGAGTGAATGATGGGTCTTGCCATACAGATAGGACATTTCCGAAATTACACTGATTGGCCCAATTTTGATGAAACTATGGTGAAAGTTGCGAACTGTCTAGACATTGTTTAGAGTTTCGAGGTGACCATTGATCATTAAAAACATTTGTTTTGTAGTAGACATTCATCAGAAAAATAAATACTGTTCTGTGAAAAATAAACACTGTAAATGCTAATACCGTACCAAGGGCACATTTACAAAGAACATCATGCCAACACAGAAAATTATAACACAATTTCCACTTTCACTCAAATAAACAAATTGATGGATGATGGTCAATGCAGGCAGATATCACATTATTATATGGCTCAAAGCTATTAGTCCTAATATTTTACCATTTACTCAAATATAGAATGAATAAATTACAATTTAAGATGAAAGATTTATTGTGAACCATTCATACAGTATGATGATTGTATGGACTGTTTTAATATCATACTAACAATGCTTAGGAACCTACATTAATTGCACAGTTCCAAATGGTACAGTATGTGTTTTCTACATAGGGTTTAGGTTAACCCTGGTAAGGAGAAAGGTTGGGGTTATGATGATTTTAACACATAGTTTGGGAGGGCCACAACCACATAGAGACTAGAACAATGTTCTATCTCTATGCATAATCACATAAATTGGACTGCCACCAGCCTTGACCACCTATATCCCCCATCAGTAGAGGCTACAGACAGGTCACTGTAGTAAAGAGCAATCTCCTTCAATGACCATTGATTTTCGATTTCACGATGAGTGCCAAGTTCCACTTGCATAAGCTCTGTGTGGCAGCATTTTCTCTATATCCTATTGAAAGAATTATGGCCCACTCTCTCACTCTCTCCAGTCTGTTCTCACCAGAGTTTGTTTGTGTACAGAGAGTAAAGACACTGGGATACTGGAACATGGACCATGCAGGGACTAATGACAACCAATATCTGCCTATATGCTACCCGCTGACTATGTTTTATCCATTGGTCCATCTTACTATCTCACTTTATTTCAACTACACAGCTAATCTATCTATCTATCTATCGTCCACAGTGAACCATCTTAAACTTTTGCCACTACCAAAATAAGATTGAAGCCTGCAAAGCTTCTTCTGGAACTGCCTTTTCTAGTTTATCAAAGATCTGTTCTGAAGTGGCCCTTTGTAGTAAATACGGTACACGGCACTGTCTCTCTCTCATAAATCAACATACTGTATATCATGTTAAAAAATACAAGCAACTGCTATCTCTGAGATTCATATAGTGATCTATCATCATTAATGGGATAAGAATAAGTTTCTTATAACTGTATTAATGCTGTAATTATAATAACAACATTATAAACTGTTTGTTACATGACAATGCAGTGATTTTACATAGTAATGTAGTAGAGCGATATTTGTTTTAAACAAAGTAGCACACACTGTTCTCTTGTGAGAGCTGATATAAGATATTTAACAACTTGACAACATATTTAGGACTGGCTTTAGAACAAAACACCAAGGACACTAACCATATGTCGGCCAAGCCAGACAGGTGCAGTGACTGCAGAGTGGCGTTGCTACCTATATAAGGTAACTATGAAAGTAATGACAGCGGAATAAATCGATACACAGGTGCAAATAAACATGACAACTAGTCAGTTCAAAACTTTTTCAAGTATAGAGATGCCCAAACGTTGTGTGATGATGAGTATTGCTCATTTTGGTCAAACCTCTTACAATTTGAACTCAAGGAAAGTTTGCACCATATTACTAGCCTACTTATCAAACTCATTACCAAGCCATCAACTCAAGTTATTGACTTGACAGACACACATTCACCCGCTAGACTACTTTATTCACTTCTTCTCTGCTGGACCAAAGCATTCAGTCAAATGCAGCAAAGGACATCTAAGTAAAACACGTGAAGAAGAAATTATGTAATCAAATTCAAATGCTTATCAACTTCTTTAGATCACAATGGTGTGTGTGTGTGTGTGTGTGTGTGTGTGTGTGTGTGTGTGTGTGTGTGTGTGTGTGTGTGTGTGTGTGTGTGTGTGTGTGTGTGTGTGTGTGTGTGTGTCTGGTACTCTTTTCAATGTTGCAGTCTACTCTTTAATATTGTCTCATCAGTAACATTGTTATATATGGTGCATAGGCTACATCCCACAACAAAATCACTGAACATTGCACAACATGTATGCGTAGGTTTTGTACAGAAAATATGTATCTAATGACAGTTATATGGGGGTGTCAGACAGAACACAGCCACACATTATGGTGAAACAAGACCAGTTATTGTGAGTGAAAATTTAGCTTTGAGTATTAATGTGAAAGATTGATATCCTTACCAAATTCAGCACCGTCTCGACTATATCACGGTTGCTAACCTCCCCAACCTGGATCAGACCGATGAGAACCGCAAATTTCATCTTGATATTCCGGATCGGAACCGACGAGTTGATCATCCCGGCCGGTGGAACCATTGAGCCCGAGCTAGACACCATCATTTCACCGGTAAGGGAGCCGGTAGCCCCTTGCTGCCCGTGAACCGGGGTGGTAAGCGACACTGAACCCGGCATTGTCACCGGTCTGTCGCTTGACATTTCCACTCAGAATCGGCGGCCGCGATGTCACCTGTTCTTAATCACTGAACAAGAGCATCAAGGAAAATAGTATAATAAAATTCTGTCAGGAAACCCCTCTATCAGTTAAATCCACTCCCTCTGTCGCGCGTACAAATACATTGCAATCTCTTAACAATGTAATGAACATAGAGCGGTGTCCTTTCCTGTGACTAGACGTCATCCGGTAATGCGAACGCAGAAAGCTAAACCTGTGCAGCCTTGCTGTACTCCGAAGGCATCGCTCTCTCCGCCATGTTGCCGCCCCCTGCCTGCAGTACTGTTCAACACGCCTGCGTGCTGAGGACAGGGTTGACAGCCTTGTCCCGAAAAGGTCTTCTCAGTCGTCCCATACGATGGAAATGGACAGGTGAAGGATTATACAATCCTTTAAAGGGGTGTAGGTGTAAGGCTGCATTCATTTCCCTTTTGACTGTAGGCCTTTTGTGTAGGCAAAAATGAAATGAACCTAATCCCAGTACGGCACGTTATTGTAGTAGGCCTGGTGTGTCAACCTGCTGATAGCGGCAACCTTGTCATTACATACTAATGAAATACTTTTATAGTGTGAGTGAGTGTCAGTGTGCAGCCTTTAGCCTACCAGAAGACAACCAGGCAAAGTTGCCATCAGGTAGTCAACCATAGGCAAAGTTGCCATCAAGTAGTCAATGTAGGCTATATACAACTTCCAAAGGTATAGTCAACGTGTTTTTGGACAGATATTGCTTCCATGGAGATGCTGCCTTTAGCTACCGAACCATTACCAGAACATACACTCACCGGCCACTTTATTAGGTACACCTGTTCAACTGCTTGTTAATGCAAATATCTAATGGTGTGGGGGATATTTTCTTGGCACACTTTAGGCCCCTTAGTACCAATTGAGCATCATTTAAACGCCACAGCCTACCTGAGTATTGTTGCTGACCATGTCCATCCCTTTATGACCACAGTGTACCCATCTTCTGATGGCTACTTCCAGCAGGATAACACGCCATGTCACAAAGCTCACATCATCTCAAATTGGTTTCTTGAAAATGACAATGAGTTCACTGTACTCCAATGGCCTCCACAGTCACCAGATCTCAATCCAATAGTGCACCTTTGGGATGTGGTGGAACGGGATATTCGCATCATGGATGTGCAGCCGACAAATCTGCAGCAATGATGCTATCATGTCAATATGGACCAAAATCTATGAGGAATGTTTCCAGCACCTTGTTGAATCTATGCCACAAAGAATTAAGGCAGTTCTGAAGGCAAAAGGGGGTCCAACCCGGTACTAGCAAAGTGTACCTAATAAAGTGGCCGGTGAGTGTATATAGCCTATAAAAGATCTGTGCTAGTAAACAAGCTAGCATATTAACACAACAGGCTATCTACATAACTTTGATAAATGTACCTGTAAATGTACCTGCTTAACAACATATTTAGTCAAACAATTTAAATGTATTTGAACATATAGCCTGTAGTTGCTTCTTCAGACCTTCTGTTAGCATCACCCTCAAATTCTATGGAGATCTGACAGCTGCTTACACCCCATCAGTGAATGCCCTGTGTGGGTCAGGTTGGGAGGTAACCTTGTCACAACTATCACCAATTAGTATCCGCTTGAATCAGGTGTGTGATTTGGCATCACAAGTTCTTAGGCTGTTGTGTTGGCACCAGGATGGCACCAAATTTTATGCCACCATAAAAATATAAGGCAAATTCCATGGTAACAGAATTACCCTAGGACTAAATGTTTTACTTTTAAACGTATGCCAAACAAAAAACCTTGATATCAAAGTTTAACAAACTATACAACTCTATGCACAGGGACTACTTCAAACAATTTCAACTGAACATTTAAAAACACTTTTTAGAACTGTGCAGCTTCAAAGTTCAGTAAAAGGAATGACCCTAAAATCTCCCTGGGTTTTTTGAATGATGGTAACAGAACGACTAAATGGGTCCCCTACAGAAATCCATAATTTCTGTTTTTCAATGTCATTCTGTACATGATGTAGCTAAAATACAAAACTAAATTAGAAATATACAGTACACACTCTCAATAAGGTATTGAGAAATGTATTCTTATTTTTTTTTTTTTATTATTAGCAATGGAAATTGATAAACATTTTAAAATGTTCCTATTTAGCTTTAGCATAATTGAGAGTATTTGTGAATTTATATTTGATATTATGTTCTTATTTCTCTGCATCTACGCCTCTGCAGCACTCTTGCTGCCGAGGAAAATAGACTTGAAGCATAAAACTACACTGCTTCAAGCGAGCCTCGCTTTGCAGATGTGCTGCTTTTGCATGCAGTCTCATAGATCACTGTTAAACTGCGGCTAATGGTATGTTACGGTGCCATGACAGCGTTGGTATAGTTTGGCCGTTAGGGACACCACACCTTATGTGTCAATGCGCTCTTTAATGATGAAGACAAATTCCTTGCTGTCTTTTTTGTAGTCTGCAACATGTATGTCATCAGACTACCCACATCAGTTCTCTGGTGGGAAAGGCAAGGCAGCGCCTGTTCCATCTCAGGCAGCTGAGGAAATTCAAAGTCTCCCAGAGGATTCTTCAGTCCTTCTACTCTGGAGCTGTGGAGAGCATCCTGGCTGGCAACATCACCGTCTGGTACGGCAACAGCACGGCCCAGGACAGGCGAGCTCTGCAAAGGGTGGTACGCCTGGCAGAAAAGACCATGGGAGCTTCAACCTCCCCTCTCCATGTCCTGTACACCAGGAGGTGTAGGACCAGAGCCTACAGGATTATGAAGGACCCTCACCACCCGAAAAACGGACTGTTCCAGCCGCTGCGGTCAGGAAAACGCCTCCGCTGTCATGCAGCAAGAACAGAGAGGCTAAGGCTGAGTTTCTTCCCCCACGCCATCAGAATCATCAACGATGACCCCACCAGTGCCCCCCTTTAAGTCACTCACACACTCACTGACATCATAACACATATGCACACACATAATCATCCATCTGCTGTTTATATTGCTTATTGCTTATACTGTTCATATTGTTTATACTGTTTATACTGTCCATACTGTATATTTTTTAGTACTTCTATTTTTATTTTATTCTATTTTAAAACTTTTTTTTATTTGTCCAGCACAAGGCCCTCCCCCTGTAACGTAAGAGCTGGGTGGTCTTTGGCGGGCATCTCACTCACCCATCGGACATCCACCTCCACCTCAGCTGGGCCTGTGGTTTTGAACACCATTTCGGTCTAGGTCCGTACGGTCTAGAATCACCACTGGGGAAGTTCAATGGGGAACGGTGGGAGTTACAAGCACGCTAGTAGTAGTTTAGGCTACTCTATACTCTTTGTCAGTGTTCTCCAAGTCCTCAACCATCACACAGCAGTCTGGCACCCCAGATGCATGAGGAACCTGGGCCCAGACAATCATCTCAGTTCCTGGGGAAAGTTGCCCCAGGGTCTGACGGGAGAGGTTGGCAGTGCCCTGAAATTCAGGAGGGGGTTCAGGCAGTGCCACTCACTGACAGGCTGTGAAAGCCTTTTCCCACACCGCTAGGTAGCAGAGGCCTTGTATGTGCTTGCGCTCAACCAGAGTCCGATGATGGCCGTGCATCCAGCATTCCAGGGTTCCCTTTTCCTGCGGTGGGAACAACATCTAGGCACAACTGAGAGTCTGGTGTGCCTGCTGAAAAGGACAAAATAGGGGGTTTGTGCATCCACCCTCAGAGATCTCAAGAGGGAGAGTAAAGTCCTATTGAACCGTTCGCAGGCACCATTACCTTGTGGGTGATAGGGACTGGTCCTACTTTTGGCACAGCCATACAGTTCACACAGCTGAAGCATTAGCTCTGACTCAAAGGCGCCACCGTGGTCAGTCAACAAGCGTTCTGGGCAGCCAAAGGGTTGGATGCCCACAGAGCCTTAACTGCACTCTGGGCAATCTAATCCCTGGTTGGCACAGCCACTGCATACTTGGAAAAAAATTCTGTCATGACAATGTAAGGCAGGGGTGGGCAAACTTTTTGGCTCAGGGGCCACATTTGGTCTTGAGTACCAGTTTTTGTTTTTTGTTTTTTATAAATACTGCATTCAACACACACTTCTCTATGTACCTCAATTACAAATTTATTTAACCAAAAATATTTTTGCATGTGCACTGATGTTCAAGTGAATCACATTCTTTTCCAAAGGACTGGCTCTCAAGAGACCTATTTTCACACAATGTCCCTCTGTTTAAAGTTCAGCTTTTTTTAACAATTACATAAGTATCAGTAAATACAAAAGACAAAATTACAGAACAATAGGCACTATCACTTTCATATTTTACAGTACATCAGTGCCTTATCTCAAGTTATAATGCACATTCTTTGTGTTACAGTCAACATATTATCACCAGATACTCTTAATCACAATTACAGTTTTTGCCTATTACTTTCATTTATTTATTATTTTCATTTCCAGTGCATTTCATCAGGAAAAGGTATTCTTGGCATCACGAACAGCATTTTTCACAAATACATTAATTTACTCAGACCTCTCCTTTACTATTCTTCAGCATCTACTGGCCCATGGCTAGTCAACGTGAACAGTGAAGTTGCTCACCCTGTTTTACAAGCTTATCAAAGTCAGGTGCTATTTTTGAGGTTGAAAGACGCAGTATGGCAGACAAGTGTTCATCATTAAGTCGAGATCTGTGCTTTATTTATTGTAATTCATCACCGAAAAGTTGTGCTCACACATGCAAGTGGAGCCAAACAGCACCAACATACTCTGAGCCAGCTGTCACGTGTGAGCGAACTCTGTGTCACTCAATGAGGCATAGAACTCGGGCAGAGTGACGGTTTCAAACTTCTCCCGGAGTGAATGGAGATCAATAAGTTCCAACTGCATGTTCGGTGGTGCTTTCTCATAATCGTATGAGAGAGGGCGTGACAAGTTCCTGCGAATCTTCAATCCTGGCGAAGTCAGAGAAGCGCTGTTTAAATTTATGGGTTATTTTTGTGCCAAAATTCTGTGCGCGTGAAGGGATATTTTGAGCACACAAAGAGATGTTTTGCACACGCATAAACTTAATTTCGAAGAGAAATGTATCGTCGCGCAAATAGTTATTATGAATTAAAACAGCACAGCCTTAGATTTGTGCAAAAATGTCTGATTGGCTGGCCTGACCTTCAATCACAACATTTCTGGACCAATGGTGATTGGAGAATGTTCCTGAAGAAAACATGTGAATTTGAATGGCCAAACATGTCAGACTCTAATCCACAGCGCCCAGTAAATTATGTTTTTGTAATCATTTAGCTCCATGGTCCACAATAGGCGGCCCACTTCCGGCTCGTGACGGGTTGATTTAAGGCCCGCGAGAATTTTTGGAGAAATGCTAGAAGGAAAAAATAATAATTTGATAGGGAAATTATAATTTTAATAAAAATAAAAAATAAATCTTCTTCCGTCTGGCATTTCTTTTTTGGGGGGTGGGGGGGACACTATTCCAAACATAATTCATAATTTCAGCAATCCCTTTTATTCCACCCCGCATTTCCCCTATAATCCAGCCGTCCTCCCTGGTGCGCCACATAATATTAGCGTTACGCAAAAATACGTCAGTTGCAGTGAATCGAAAAGCGAGACAGACAAGACAATACAAATAAGTAAATTCATTGCAATGACTACAAAGAAATGTAAAGTTGACACCAAAAATACACTGTTCAATTTTGCTTCATTCTACCTGGACACTACAACGCTAAACCAATTTGCTTAATCTGTTAGCAAACGGTAGCGGTCAGCATGGTTGCAAACATCAAACGCCATTTTGAAGCAAAACACAGCAGCTTCTGTGAAAGATTCCCACCAAAATCAGATACCAGAAAGCAGTAAATAGCTAGTTTAAACTCTGCTTATGAGCACTCTGTTAAAGTTATTCATAACGGTTACTGCTCATGAAAATGCAACCGCAGCATCTCTCCGTGTATCATGGCGTCTTGTAAAGAGCAAAAAACCTTACTCAGATGCAGAGCTTTTGAAGTCTTGTGCTGTGGATATGCTGGAGGTGTTCAGTCGCAATGAAAAACAAAACAAATCTGTGACCGAGTTAATCAAACAAGTACTACTGTCTGATAATAGCGCAACAAGAAGGATAGAAGTTTTAGCGGAGGATTGCTTTTCATCCCTCCTTGCCGATCTCAAAAAGGCAGATTCCCTGTCACTAGCCATCGACGAGTCCTGTGATAGAACCGACATTGAACAGCTTTGTGTTTTTGTGCGTTTTTTTATGAGAAGTCTTTTCGGGAGGAGTTACTATGTTTAATCCCATTACATGGGCACATTACAGGTGAAATAGTTTTTACAGAATTAACACACACACACTTTTTTGAAAATGATTTGGACATGAGCAAAGTTGTAGGAATTGTGAGACGGAGCTCCGGCCATGATTGGTTTTCAAAAGGGTCTGGTAAGCAGGCCTGCTGCAGTTAACCCTGCGCACACATTATTCCACTGTACACAAATCAGTTGTGTGCAAAATTGTTTGGGACGATGAAAGAAACCATGGATACTGTGATGCGGCTCGTCAACTTTGTTCGCAAGAACTCCAGTCTGCAACACAGACCTTTTAGGGCTCAACTGGAGGAAATGTCAGCGGAACACAAGGACTTGCTGTTGCACAATGATGTACGTTGGCTAAGCAAGGGTATTCGAGAGAGTGAGAACTTCAAGACGAATTACGTGTCTTCTTAGGCGGCCTGAAACGCCAGAAGGCACAAACCTTTCTTGACTTTTTGACTCGCTCAATTTGCAAATGCAGGGCAGGAATTACACTGTTGCTACTTGTTCGAGGCCGTTGAAGCTTTCCGCCTCAAACTGACCATTTTTGAGAGAGATCTGCATGGGAGAATGCTCCACTTTCCTCACCTCCAGTAGCATTGCGAGAAGAAACACAGAGGTGCATGCATTCATGACGCGACTGATCGACAATTTCAAGGAACGCTTTGACAATTTCAAACTCTCAAGCGAAATCCTGATGTTTCTCCGCTAACCCTTTGCTGTGAAACCAAATGGACAGTGGACGACTGAGGCTAAAAGGCTGCTACCATCACTGGACAAATAATCTCTCCAGTTAGAAGCCGTGGAACTTGCAAATTCGGATTTACTAAAAGAATAACATAAGAATGTCAAACCTGCATCAACGTGGACCCCGAAAAATTCAGATTCACAAGAGCCATTACATTGTTCTTGCTCACATTGTTTCCATCCACTTACATCTGCGATTCATCATTTTCAACGATGAATGTGATCAAAAGCAAGGGAGAAATCGGCTGACCAACGAACATCTTGACCAGTGCCTTCGCATAGCAACAACGGAGTACGAGCCCAACTTCAGGACCTTGGCCGTTTCCTGACACTGTCATTTCTCCCACTGAGCGGTGAGTCGATGTGGAATAATTAATTTCTTAGTAAAAGTAAGACTAGTATCCTAATATACTAAATAAAAATAGATGGAAAATATATGTTTAAATTATAATCTGAGGAAAATATTAAAATCGCACACTTCTCTCCATGCAATTAAAACATATTTTATTATAAAGTCACCAACATGTTTAGTGTGCAGCAAATTGTAATATCTGCAACTTATCTACACCAAAACAAACCAATTAACAACATGCTTTTCTAGAGTAGGTGTTTCAAGGTGTTAAAACAGCTGTTTCCTATAGGCCAATTATCTGTTTGTAAACATTGGGGATGCGCGCGCACCACGGTTGCAGAAAACTCGCGTTGCTAAGGGCAACAAAGGACTGACAGAATGAAGAGAGGAAAACAGCTAGCGAACTAATCCGATGTATCCTATGTCAGTGTTTCTCAACAGGGGTGCCGCGGCACCCTTGGGTGCCGACTGGCATCCTTAGGGGTGCCGCAGAAACGTGCCTGACACTAGGCTAATATAGTGAAATTGAAATAAATGAATGCATCATTTTGGAATCTTTCTTTTAGCTGTATCATACAGTTAAGTAAATCGAGGCACACATCAGAGAAAATAGTTCGGATTAATTTTCTAGTAGCCTACCGACGCTGCAATCAGTGTTTGGAAAGTAGGCTGCATGACGTAGGCAAATACTTTTATTTACAGCGCGCGATATCGGATGAGTTGTCATAGCGTTGTGCAGCGGTTAATTAGCCAGCAGCATGGACATGTTTTTGAAAAGAAAAGCTCCACAGTCTGATATATCTGAATCTGAGCCCTCAACATCGTCATCGTGTGGTCAGTCAGTGAAGGAGGTAGGTACCTCCAGCAAGATGAAGAAACGACAGTATGATGACAATTACCTCACGTTTGGATTCATCTTCACTGGAGAGCTGTCATGTCCTCTCTCCCCCTGTGCCTGTTATGTGGTATGAAATTGTCCAACCAGGCAATGGTACCCAGCAAGTTGAAAAGACATCTGACAACCAATCACCCATCACATGCCAACCAAAGTAGGGAATACTTTGTTCGTTTGAAAAGCGAACACAGCCGACAGGAGCAGGTGATGTTCAAGTGTGCGAAAGTCTCAAACAATGCACTGGAGGCTAGCTACCTGGTAGCCGAAATAATAGATAAGGCTAAAAAGCCTCACACCATTGCCAAATCAGTAATAATGCCAGCCTGCACGGCTATTGTAAACAAAATGATAGGCCAACAAGCAGCTAAAGCGATCGCAAAGGTACCACTTTCGAACTCTACCATTGGAAGGCGTATAAATGACATGTCGGCAGACATAGAAGACGTGGTCCTAGAAAATAAGGCTATGTGGGAAATTCTCTCTGCAAGTTGATGAATCAACAGACGTGAGTGGCCACGCACAACTTTTGGGATTTGTGAGATTTATTGATGGAGGAGAAATTCGTGAGAATGTTTTATTTTGCAAGTGTTTGCCGCATAAAACAACGGGAGAGGAAATATACCGTGTCACAACAGAGTACCTTGAACAGGGAGGTCTAAGTTGGAAAAATTGTATCAGTGTCTGCACCGATGGCGCTGCTGCGATGACCGGCAATGTCAAAGGTTTCATCAGCAGGATCAGAGCGCAAAAGCAAAATGTTCGCACAACGCATTGTTTCCTTCACAGGGAGGCACTGGTTGCCAAGACTTTACCGAAATATCTTTCAGATGTACTGGACAGGGCAGTGGACATAGTTAATTTCATAAGGGCGCGACCGTTAAAGTCCCGTCTTTTTTCCATTCTATGCAAGGAAATGGGAGCCGAGCATCAGAGCTTGTTGCTGCACACGGATGTCCGCTGGCTCTCACGCGGAAAGTGCTTGGACCGACTGTAGAGTTAAGAGAAGAAGTCAGAGTGTTTCTAGCGGGAGAGAATTCTGCATATAAAGAGTTCATTGCAGATGCGCAATGGTGCGCGAAACTCGCATACCTGGCCGATATATTTAAGCACCTCAATGAACTTAATTCTAAAATGCAAGGTAAAGAGGAAAATCTACTAAGCTCATCAGACAAATTGCGTGGCTTCAAGTCTAAACTCACTCTCTGGCGCTCTTGTGTGAAACAGGGGAGAGTTTAGATGTTTCCCCTGTACAGTGCACATCCAAACAGCAAAATACTTTCTGGCCTTATCTCTCAGCATCTGCAAACCCTTGACGAGAGATTTAATAAGTATTTTCCAGCTGAGACCTTTGCTGGTTTTGACTGGGTCCGTGAACCTTGGAATTCGTGCGCTTTGGAGAGCGCAGCCGACCTGCCAATGCAGGCACAGGAGCAACTGGCAGAGATGAAAGAAGATCGTACATTAAGGATGAAATTTCAAGATATGACATTGGATACATTTTGGATATCATTGGAAAAGGAATACCCGATAGTGTCAAGTAGTGCCGTTGACATACTGTTACCCTTTTCCAAGACATATGTGTGTGAACTGAGCTTTTCGAGCTTAACCTGCATCAAGAACAAGCGGACGTATGAGCGCGGCTTTGGAATTATTCAAAACAGCGCCCGCTCTAACACGATCAAAGAGAATACGCGGGAGAGGTCCACTGTTTGAGGCGAAAAAAGACAGGGTTCCCAGCGGAAAAATGAATAAAAATGAGTTCCTCACAAAACAAGGAACCCAAAACCATTTCAATGGAAACGATCGGACTTTACCTTGGAACGTAGCGGACATATGAGCTCGGCTTTGGAATTATTCAAAACAGCGCCCGCTCTAACACGATCAAAGAGAATACGCGGGAGAGGTCCACTGTTTGAGGCGAAAAAAGACAGGGTTCCCAGCGGAACAATGAATAAAAATGAGTTCCTCACAAAACAAGGAACCCAAAACCATTTCAATGGAAACGATCGGACTTTACCTTGGAACGTAGCGGACATATGAGCGCGGCTTTGGAATTATTCAAAACAGCGCCTGCTCTAACACGATCAAAGAGAATACGCGGGAGAGGTCCACTGTTTGAGGCGAAAAAAGACAGGGTTCCCAGAGGAATAAAAACGAAATAAAAATGAAATATCCCAGTGTTCCTAACAAAACAAAGAACCCAAAACCATTTCAATGGAAACATCGGACTTTGCCTTGGAACGTAGCGGACGTATGAGCGGGGATTTGGAATTATTCAAAACAGCGTCCGCTCTAACACGATCAAAGAGAATACGCGGGAGAGGTCCACTGTTTGAGGCGAAAAAAGACAGGGTTCCCAGAGGAAAAAAAACGAAATAAAAATGAAATATCCCAGTGTTCCTAACAAAACAAAGAACCCAAAACCATTTCAATGGAAACGATCAGACTTTGGACTTATGAGCGCGGCTTTGGAATTATTCAAAACAGCGTCCGCTTTTACACGATCAAAGAGAATACGCGGGAGAGGTCCACTGTTTGAGGCGAAAAAAGACAGGGTTCCCAGCGGAACAATGAATAAAAATGAGTTCCTCACAAAACAAGGAACCCAAAACCATTTCAATGGAAACGATCGGACTTTACCTTGGAACGTAGCGGACATATGAGCGCGGCTTTGGAATTATTCAAAACAGCGCCTGCTCTAACACGATCAAAGAGAATACGCGGGAGAGGTCCACTGTTTGAGGCGAAAAAAGACAGGGTTCCCAGAGGAATAAAAACGAAATAAAAATGAAATATCCCAGTGTTCCTAACAAAACAAAGAACCCAAAACCATTTCAATGGAAACATCGGACTTTGCCTTGGAACGTAGCGGACGTATGAGCGGGGATTTGGAATTATTCAAAACAGCGTCCGCTCTAACACGATCAAAGAGAATACGCGGGAGAGGTCCACTGTTTGAGGCGAAAAAAGACAGGGTTCCCAGAGGAAAAAAAACGAAATAAAAATGAAATATCCCAGTGTTCCTAACAAAACAAAGAACCCAAAACCATTTCAATGGAAACGATCAGACTTTGGACTTATGAGCGCGGCTTTGGAATTATTCAAAACAGCGTCCGCTTTTACACGATCAAAGAGAATACGCGGGAGAGGTCCACTGTTTGAGGCGAAAAAAGACAGGGTTCCCAGCGGAAAAATGAATAAAAATGAGTTCCTCACAAAACAAGGAACCCAAAACCATTTCAATGGAAACGATCGGACTTTACCTTGGAACGTAGCGGACGTATGAGCGCGGCTTTGGAATTATTCAAAACAGCGCCAGCTCTAACACGATCAAAGAGAATACGCGGGAGAAGTCCACTGTTTGAGGCAAAAAGTACAACGTTCCCAGAGGAATAAAAACGAAATAAAAATGAAATATCCCAGTGTTCCTAACAAAACAAAGAACCCAAAACCATTTCAATGGAAACGATCGGACTTTACCTTGGAACGTAGCGGACGTATGAGCGCGGCTTTGGAATTATTCAAACAGCGCCCGCTCTAACACGATCAAAGCGAATACGCGGGAGAGGTCCACTGTTTGAGGCGAAAAAAGACAACGTTCCCAGAGGAATAAAAACGAAATAAATATGAAATATCCCAGTGTTCCTAACAAAACAAAGAACCCAAAACCATTTCAATGGACACATCGGACTTTACCTTGGAACGTAGCGGACGTATGAGCGCGGCTTTGGAATTATTCAAAACAGCGCCCGCTCTAACACGATCAAAGAGAATACGCGGGAGAGGTCCACTGTTTGAGGCGAAAAAAGACAAGGCCCCCAGCGAAAAAATGAATAAAAATGAGTTCCTCACAAAACAAGGAACCCAAAACCATTTCAATGGAAACGATCGGACTTTACCTTGGAACGTAGCGGACGTATGAGCGCGGCTTTGGAATTATTCAAAACAGGTCCACTGTTTGAGGCGAAAAAAGACAACGTTCCCAGAGGAATAAAAACGAAATAAATATGAAATATCCCAGTGTTCCTAACAAAACAAAGAACCCAAAACCATTTCAATGGACACATCGGACTTTACCGTGGAACGTAGCGGACGTATACAGAGAGCGCCTGAGAGCTGTGGACCAGGAGCTAAGTGTGTGTCTGTCATCCATTCCTGCGAGAATAGTGTGTGTGTGTATGCGTGCGTGTAAGTGTAGTAGGCTACATGCGTCATGCATTTGTTGTTCGTCAGAGACAGTGTGTGTATTCTAATGATAATCAACATTAAAAAAAAAATATATATATATATATATTGGTGTGCCTTGAGATTTTTCATTAATGCAAAGGCTGCCGCGACTGAAAAAAGGTTGAGAAACACTGTCCTATGTTATTACTTAACGTAATAGTTTTAGATTTTAGTTTTAACATGTTCTCCGTTTACTACAATAGCTTGTCACCTAGTGATAGGCACTGTTATGCTACGAAATTAACCTGGAAATAAATGGGATACGTAAATGGGTAAGTGGGATACGTCTTGCAGACCTATATGCATTGGCGCCCTGTTAATGGTTAAACGACGAAACGAAATGTATATTTGCACATACAAGAAATTGACGTGGTGAGGTTGGTGCATGGACATTAAAAACAAATGGCAAATATTGAGAAGAAATTTACAAAATAGCAAAATATTAACAAAGTAGCAATAACAAATTTACAAAAAAGAGCAGCAGAACAATACATCTTGTAGGCTGTGTGAGACAATGAGGCTAGAGGCTGTGATTAGAATAATTATAAATTACACTGTCAGTGCATTGTGTGTGTGACAGGGTGGGTGGAAGTCCCATAGTCAGTGAGAGGCAGGGGGCTTGTTTGTGAGCCCCACTGCCATGGGGAAGAAACTGTTCAGGTGACGCAAGGTTTTAGTCTTGATTGACCGGAACCTTTTGCCGGATGGAGGTCTCTGGAAGAGGTTGTGACCAGGATGGGAAGGATCAGCGATGATCTTTCCTGCTCTCTTACTTTTCCTGGAGTGGAACAGGTCCCGGAGAGATGGCAGGTTGCAGCCTATGACCTTCTCGGCTGACCGAATGATCCACTGCAGTCTGCCTTTATCCTTGGCAGTGGAGGCAGCGAACCAGACGGTGATTGATGAGCTGAGGATGGACTCAATGATGGCCGTGTAGAACTTGACCATCACTTTCTGGGGCATGTTGAATGTCTTCAGCTGCCGCAGAAAGAACATCCTCTGCTGGGCGTTCTTGATGGTGGAGGTGATGTTCTCCGCCCGCCTGAGGTCCTTTGAAATTATTTTCCCCAGGAATGTGAATGACTCCACAGTGTTAACTGGGGAGTCACACATGATGAGGGGGGCGGTTGGGGCTGGGCTTCTCCTGAAGTGTACTACCATCTCTACAGTTTTTAGGGCGTTCAGCTGCAAGTAGTTCTGGCTGCACCAGGAAGCCAGGCTGTCAACTTCCTCTCTGTAGGCAGCCTCATCACCATTGGAGATTAATCCAATGAGGGTTGTGTCATCCGCGAACTTCAGGAGTTTGACAGAAGGGTGGCTAAAGGTGCAGCTGTTGGTGTAGAGGGAGAAGAGTATAGGAGAGAGCACACAGCCTTGTGGGGCTCCGGTGCTGATGGTCCGGGGCTCCGAGACAAGCTTGCCTAGCCGTACCTGCTGCTTCCTGTCTTTCAGGAAGTCAGTGATCCACCTGCAGGTGGGCTCCGGCACGCTCAGCTGGGATAGCTTGTCCTGGAGGAGAGCTGGGGCGAAAGTGTTAAATGCAGAGCTGAAGTCCACAAACAGGATCCTGGCGTAGGTGCCGGAGGAGTCTAGTTGCTGGAGGATGAAGTGAAGTCCCATGTTGACTGTGTCGTCTACAGACCTGTTGGCTCTATAGGCAAACTGCAGTGGGTCAAGCAGGGGGTTGGTGATGGCCTTGAGGTGGGTGAGCACGAGGCGCTCAAAGGTCTTCATTACCACAGAGGTCAGGGCGACTGTAGTCATTAAGGCCTGTGATCCTCTGCTTTTTGGGAACTGGGATGATGGTGGATGTTTTGAAGCAGGCAGGTACCATGCATTTAACCAGTGAAGTGTTAAAGATGTTCGTAAACACTGGAGCCAGCTGGTTTGCACTGTGCTTCAGTGTGGAGGGGGAGACAGCGTCTGGTCCAGCTGCCTTGCGGGGGTTCTGTTTCTTTAACAGTTTGTTGATGTCTCTCTCCTGGATGGAGAGAGGTGTGATGGGGGGAGGCTGTCTGGGTCCATTGTGTAGGGTCTCTGTCCAGGCTGAGAAGAAGAGGTGTGATAGCTGTGGGGGAGGATTGGTTTTGTGGGTCAGAGTCAGGACTGCTCCATTGCCTGTCGAATCTACAGTAGAAGTCATTCAGGTCGTTTGCAAGTCTGAGGTCATCCATAGAGTGGAGGGATTTGGTTTTGCAGTCTGTGATCACTCGAAGGTCTTTCCAGACTGACGAGGAGTCGTTGGCTGCAAACTGTTGTTCTAGCTTATTTGAGTACTGTCGCTTCTTTGAGTACTGTCGCCTTTCCTTGTCTCCTCTCCTGAAAGCCCTCCTTTTCCAAACGAAGCTGTTTGAGTCTTGCTGTGAACCAGGGCTTGTCATTGTTATAAGTCACCCTGGTGCGTGTTGGAACACATCTGTCCTCACGGAACCTAATGTATGACGTCACAGACTCTGTGTATTCGTCCAGGCTGTTGGAAGCAGTCTTAAAAATGTCCCAGTCTGTGGTGTCTAGGCAGTCACGCAGCTCCTCCACTGCTTCTCTGCTGCTCCAATTCTTAGATGTCCGCACAGCAGGTTTAGAAAGTTTTAGTTTCTGCCTGTATCCTGGGATCAGATGAATAAGAGCGTGGTCAGATAGTCCCAGAGCAGCGCGGGGAACTGCGTGATAAGCTCTGCTGATGGTGCTGTAACAGTGATCCAAATTCTTCTCCTCCTTCACGTGGAGAGTAAAACAGTCTGCAGGTGATGAATAATGATTCCAGGTCAGGAGAACAAGTTTGCAAAATCTTTCACATCGTTGCACCAGCGTTGATTTATATAGAAACAGATCCCTCCACCTTTCGCTTTGCATGTAGAAATCGGGTCGCGATCCGCCCATAACAGCTGAAAGTTGGGCAGCTGTACAGCGGAGTCCGGTGTAGATTCCATCAGCCACGATTCCGTGAAACACAAAACAGAAGAGAGAGAAAAGTCTCTATTTGTCCTGATAAGAAGACGCAATTCGTCCATTTTGTTGCACAGTGCGTGGACATTTGAGAGGAGTATTCCCGGCAGAGGCGAGCGTAATCCTCTCTCCCTGAAGTGCACCAGAGCCCCGGCGTGCTTGCCTCTCCGCCGTCTCCGCCTTACTGCTTGGCCAAGGGCCAGAGCACCTTTGACCAGAATGTCCAGTAAATCCACAGATGAGGCGAGAAAGTTGGGACATATATCAGATGGTGTTGAGTCCCTGATGTTAAGTATCTCGTCCCTTGTGAAAATAAACTTAGTGGAATCACAATTAACGGAATTAAAGACTAAAAACAAACAAAGAAGTCCGCACCAACACACCGTGGCAGCCGTAGGAGGCATACTTACCTGATCGACACTCCAAGTGTTTATACCTGGGAGAAGTTAAAAGCGTACAAGTCGCTTGATGCGTACAACTTCGTTCTTTGTCGTCACATCCAAGACATACAATTTCACGATTACCAAGTTTAAAAACTTTGTAGTGCTGAAGACTGAGGTGCTGCCTAGCCAAAGACAGGGCAATAAGACGGAGTTGTACAAGGCATGGGTTATTGTCAACAAGACAAACAACTGTATTCCTGACTGCGAAATGCACCTGTATGGCTGGGTATGTACCTAACTTTAATTTTACCTTTCCATTATTATTTACCCAATCCACTGTCAGTGTCATTCATTTAATCTAATAAAAAATCACTGCTCATTCAGCTGTGGTTATTGACATATCTAGCCAAGCCCCATTTTAAACCAACGTGTTAATACATTAGATAGCTAGGAATAAATCTCTCTACCATTTTCCTGCAGGTTAGGGTCATGCTGCAGCCATGCAGCTCCACTTATGTTATAAGTTGAGCTGTGGGTCAGGATGGGAAATACAGAGAAGTTGTACTTCAGGAACTTATATGTGGACCCACACATCCAAGAGAGAGTTGAAGCTAGCCAGACTGAGTGAAATCAGCTTCAGAAAGCCTAAGGGGACAGACAACCAACTGCAGCCAGCCAGAGCAAAGCGTAGAAAGACCAGTGTCAAAGGTTATATATAATATATGATTTTTGGGTGAACTATTGCTTTAAGTACTTTAATACTCTTTACCTGTCTAGAAATGAAGACACAATTTGAATGTAGACAAGATCAGGTCATGGACATATAAGAAGCAGGTATAAATGAGTACTTCAAAAAATGTAATTGCATCATGTAAAGCCATTACTATCACACAGAATTAATCTAAAAACGTTATTACCAGTGCCATGTAACAAGTTAATGACACATGGAACCAGCTGTGATTGCAATTTGTATTGTTTTCAGAGCTGACAGATGAAGTCATAGCAGAACTGAAACTGCTGGCACCTAAAGCAGCTGTGCTCACAAGCATGGACACAGTGACACAGATTCCGCATCAGAATCTGACACAGAGACCGGAGACCTGCCAGAGCCACTGGCAAAAAAAACAAAATAATTAAATGACAAAAATTAAGGCCTTTGTAAACAGCTTTTCGATTCTGGCATCCCACTGCAGAACACAACATGTATTCAGGCTTTCAAACTTTCTTTTTGCAACCGACATGGACATTCAAACCTGCGTGATGTCAGTGTGATGTAGTCTGATAATTCACCTATTGTTAAAGGGAAAAATTGGTAGTTGGTAGCCTTAATATCTTCCAAAATTGTTGCCTAATAAATGCAGTGTGCTGACGGGACAGTTTACACCATGTTAAAAGGGAGTAACAGTGCAGATGATGTACTACACTTCCTTGAAGAGCAAGTTGACACCACAACAGAATTTAAACTGTGTGTTGACAGAGAACACCTTCTAGAGAGGAGAGACCTTCTTCCTCCCTCTCCTCTGTTCTCATTCTTATGGACCTGTTTGCTGTATTTGACACAGTAAACCACTCGATGATTCTCTCCACACTCTCAGAACTGGGCATCTCTGGCTCTGCACTCTCCTGGTTTGCATTCTACCTGGCCAGGATTGCTGTCCTCTCCATGAGCCCTCACCACTGGGGTCCCCCATGGCTCTGTCCTAGGGCCCTTACTCTTCTCCCTCTACACCAAATCTCTTGGCTCGGTAATTTCCTCAAATGGTTTCTCCTACCACTGCTACGCAGATGGCACTCAACTCTTTCTCTCTTTCCCCCCTTCTGACTCACAGGTGGCAACATGTGTCTCTGTGTGTCATGCAGATATTTCCGCTCGGATGTCAGCCCACCACCTCAAGCTCAACCTTAACAAGACTGAGCTGCTCTTCCTCCCGGGGAAAGCCTGCCATCTCCAAGACTTCCCCATCACAGTAGAGAACTCTACTATGACCTCCTCCCATACAGCCAAGAACCTTGTGTTGATCCTTGCCAACCACTTATCTTGTGTGGCGAACATCACAGTGACAACACGCTCCTGTAGATTCTTCCTCTACAACCGTCAAGTGTTCAATCTCCACAAATTCTCCCATGTCATCCCTCTCCTTCGCACCCTTCACTGGCTCCCGGTAGCAGCTTGCATCAGATTCAAGACTGTGGTGCTCGCCTATCGGACGGCAAAGGGAACAGCCCCTCCCTACTTGCAAGCAATGGTCAGCCCCCAAACCCCTGCCCAATCACTCCAGTCTTCCACTTCGGCTGGCCACCTGGCACCGCCGCCTCTACGTAGATGGAGCAGTCGCGCTACTCGGTCACGAGCTGGTGGAACAAGCTTCCCACTGCTGTCATGACTGCAGAGTCACTACCTATCTTCTGCCCTAGATTGAAGACCTACAGTTGTGGTCAGAAGTTTACATACACTTGTAAAGAACATGTATGTCATGGCAGTCTTGAGTTTCCAATCATTTCTACAACTCTTATTTTTCTGTGATGATTGATTGGAGCACATACTTCTTTGTCACAAAAAACATTCATGAAGTTTGGTTCTTTTATTAATTTATTATGGGTCTTCTGAAAATGTGACAAAATCTGCTGGGTCAAAAATATACATACAGCACCTTGAATTATCAATTTTGGTGATGTAGAAAGTTGTCAATCAAATTTGCTAAGTGTGTGGGTATACTTTTTATGGGATGTTTGTTCGTTCTCAACTCCGTGTCACCAGACCCGTTAGCTGCTAGCGCTAGCCAGCTAGCCTACTGACAAGTTGTCATTACACATTAACAAGCCAAATCCCGCATATGTCAACGATGGTATGGTCAGTTGCTGATTTCCAGACAATCTTTTATCTTTTGACAAAATCAGCACAGCTTTATACATGCCTAACAAATGTCTAACTAGCGAAGGATGAAGAGGATAAAACTTACCTGAGTAACAGGGACGTCGTACATGAGATTCACCGATAGTGGCCGCCGGAGCCGTATATATTAGATGACGTTTGAAATTCCTCGCTCAATGATTGCTGGGTTAGCGATCAACTTTACTCAACGGCGCTCTACCATTGGTTGGTTGAGGATCGGATAGGGACTTGGAGGAGCGGGTGCCGTAAGCTTTTCCTTATTTTGACCAGTAGGGTGAACTATTTTATCACGACTACACCATAACATGTTGACCTTCCATTACTACATTTATTTAACTTAATTCAATTGATTTGACTTTGTTTCACCTTCACCAGTATATCACATTAACTTATATTATCTTCCACATCTTATTACTTATCTTTAAGCTCTAAAGCAACATGTTGCTTATCTTAATCCAAACCTCTGCTTTACTTTGCCTATTCTATGCCTAAATTAACCAGCTAAACAGGTTTTTTGGTTGTATTGAAAGATGTTTTAATATTTTGTATATCCCAGAAGAGGAGGTGTAGAGAGGAGAGGTGTTCTCCTCCAGGACATCAATAAGCCTCTGGGTTAGTCCTCCTGCTTGGCTGACATCCTTGGTGTGACGGACATGGCGAACATCATCCCCAAGTATGCAAATAAATTTAGCTGGTCCTGAGCCTTGGAACCACTGCCAGGGGCGGAGTCTGGGCCAGGGGTGGGGCCCATCGGCTTGGCCTGAGAGCAGCGGTGGGGGCCAGGGCCAGATACAGCGGCGGGGCCCTTCGTCTTGGCCTGAGAACTGGAACAAGGGCCAGGGGCCGGGCCAGGGCCAGATGCAAAGACAGGGCCTGAGGCAAGGTGATTGGAGGCGGGGTGACCAGAGGTGGAGCCAGGGGTGGGGCCCTTTGGCTTGGCCTGAGAACAGGGGCGGGGGCCAGGGCCAGATGCAGGGGCGGGGCCCTTCGTCTTGGCCTGAGAACAGGGACAGGGGCCAGGGGCCGGGCCAGGGCCAGGGCCAGATGGAGAGTCGGGGCCTGAGGTGGGGCCAGGTCTGCTTAAGAGCCCACACTGAGAGGGGTTCAGCTTGTGCTGAGAACAGGGGCGGGGGCCAGGGGCAGGGCATGTGCTGCTTAGGAATTCATCCAGTAAGGCATTCAGCCTCACCTGAGAACACAAAACACAAATGCACATTCATGTCCTCTGCCTCAATATTCTGTTACACAGGCACATATTGTATTAACAATGACTGCATCTTCAATTAGGGACTTAATACTAAACAATACAACATCATAGTTAACAGAGAGGAGAGAAGTTTAGAAATGTTTACCAGATTCTCGTCTGAACAATTGCCCGAGGCGGGGCCAGGGCCGTGACAAACGTCATCCAGAAAATCATCCAAGAAGGACGTGTCAGCCTGAGGGACGGTGCTAGGACCAGGGATGGTGCTAGGGCCAGGGAGGGGGCCATGGTCAGGGACGATGCTGGGGCCAGAGGCGAGGCCATGGTCAGGGACGGTGTTAGGGTCAGGAGTGAGGTCATGGTCAGGGATGGTGCTAGGACCAGGAGTGAGGCCATGGTCAGGGCCAGGGGCGGAGCCAGTGCCAGGGAAGACACCAGAGGTTGCCTCCATCTCACCAACCAGCTTCTGGGTTAGCAGCCTTACAGTCGTGTTAACTTGACTGGTGAGGCAGTCCTGCTCGGAGAACAACCCCACATCCCATCCAAACATCTCCTCTAATAAAAGCATCAGCTGGTCCTGAGAACACAAAACACACAGGCACCATTACGTCTCCACTGCCTACAGGGACAGGAAGTGAGGTGAGAGAGTAGCAGGAAGAGGAAGTGATGTGTGTACCTGCAGATGCGTCTTACAACGGCGTGCGTCATCCTGTGAGGTGGCGTCAAGAAGAAGAAAGTTCAGGACTTTCTCTATTGCCTCGAGCACGCCACCTTGCTCCTAGGAGGAAAACAACAACAACAACAACAACAACAACAACAACATCAACAACAACCATTAGCCTTTTCAACAATAGACAACTCAATGTCCACTCCTTCTCCATTTCCATGTAGATAGAAATACTCCCTATTGAAATATCTACAGTCAACCAACTGTACAATCAATACCTACACCAGCATGTCGTCTCATTTGTATGAATTCACTCACAATTTCAAGTGGGGCGTTGTCCTCAATAAGCTGTCCCACGATGATGTACTCGTACAGCATGTCTATCATATTGAGGTGGTAGACCTTTACCCAAACAATAGAGAACATCAATTAGTAAGTTAACCCTAATAAACCCCATGAAGTCATAAAGTAACAATAAACATGGACAGTGTAGAGTATCTATCTGGATGTACTTACCCCCATGGTGGCCAGTTCTCTAGCCACTGACTCCCTGCGCTCAGGGTCAGTCACCATGGCAACCAGGTCATCGTAGGCTGCCTGGAAACCAGCCAGGTCCTAAGACAAACACAACAAAAACCACCACAACAACAACAACCACAACCACAACCACAACCGAGAACAACAACAACCACAACCACAACCACAACCACAACCACAACCACAACAACAGAGAACAACAACAACAACAACAACAACCACAACAACAGAGAACAACAACAACAACAACAACCACAACCACAACAACAGAGGGTAAATAACAGTGTCAGTACATACAATGGTAAATAATATCAAGTCATTAAAACACTGGCCAATGGTTAAGTTAGTTACCCGTCCATGCAGGGACACCAGGCCTCCCAGGACTGTCCTGCCAGCCACGGTCATCTGGCTGCGGGTGCCAGAGTCGGACTGCAGGGCCTGGGCATGGAGGAGAGGAAGACATTAGGCAATTGACACAATGACAATTACATACACAAGTCATAATGCTGTTTACTTACACTGAAAGCCAGACGAAGGCCATCCAACTTCACTGAAAAGTCGGTGACCCCCTTGGTCTCTAGGTGGGCCCTGAGAATGAGAGAGACAACATCACATGATCAGTGACCACTTATGGGACAACAACCTGGATTAGATTGGTCATGTAGATAGATGAGTCAGCACTCACTCAATGCTGGGAACTTCATCCATCGCATGAGGCAGATCCATTTCCTCTTCCTTTAGATTATGTTACACAGGGACATACTGTATTAACAATGACTGTGTCTTCACTTATGGACTATTACTCTACACCACATCAGAGTCCACAGAGAGAGTTAAAGAGAAGGTAGAGTGAGTAGTCTTACCTCATCGAAGAAGGCCTGGAATTCAAAAGGGCCAGAGCCAGTGCCAGGGGTGGGGCCAGAGTGGGCCTGGTACTCAGTGGCGGGGCCAGAGTGGGTCTGATACTCAGGGGCGGGGCCAGAGTGGGTCTGATACTCGGGGGCGTGGCCAGAGTGGGTCTGGTACTCAGGGGTGGGGGCTGGGGCGGGGCCAGAGCCAGGGCCAAAGCCAAAGCGGGGTTCCAGTGGGGTTGAGTCTGATGTCCTCTCACTCCAAGTGTTGTGACACGCTTCCCCGCAGGAGTTCATCTTCAGCCCGCTGTATTCTCGGTAGACGTCCCGCAGCTGCAAAGAACACAGTATCTTACCAATCAGATACCGCCATCCACTACACAACAATGAAAAACTAGCCAATCAGAACAATGGGGGGCATTTACCTTGACGTCATCCGAATAGTGATACTGGGAGGTCTCCTCCAAGCGGTAGGATATCCACTGCTGGATTCTCCCGCCCATGATCTACAGAGGGAGGAAAGACAGAGGAACTCCTCTAATATCTTTAAAACAAAGGTAGTTATGTATCTATAGTTAATCAATGCTCACCAGACTAGAAACCAAACCATTGCTTAAAAGACAATAAGAGGTCAGTATAAAAGTATGAAACAGGAATGTGCTCCCACCTGAATCCCAGTATGCACCTTGGTCTCCGTCTTGGAGAGGGGATCAAGCTGAAGGTGAAGACCATAAGAACATGCACTATGATACTGCTGTACATTAACTTTGATGTCAGTTCCTTAAGGGACATAGAGACATGAGACCATAGAAATAGAATTCTTACAATATTTCATGTGATTGTTTCCAGTGTTCTATTCTAATTCTATACATGAGACACTCACATGCCGGTTGTTCACTGACTCTCCTGTTGTCAGGCTCAACCACATCCAGGTCACGACCCCTGTGACCTCACAGATGCTGACCCATTTGACTTCTGATCTCTGAAGTAAAATCAGTCAAATAATTTCAATACGTATGTTCAAATTAAATTGCATGTCAAAAATGAAATACTCAAGTATAAGGTAAAGCAGGATCAGGGAGTGATAATGTCACACAAGAAGCTAGTAAGTGCTTCTATACATTGGCTCTCAGTGCAGGCAAGGAATTAGAAAATCCATTCCTTGAGTGCAGGTAGCCTTTTGAAGATTAAGCCTTAATATCACATTCTATAGTGGAACATTTGAAATGTTTTACATTAGAACACTCAGCTTACCTGTGGGCCTCTGAAATTACACTCAGTAATGGCAAACTCCCAGAACTGATTTGATTTCT
The DNA here is from genome assembly GCF_951799395.1 of Argentina silus. Classification (NCBI taxonomy): domain Eukaryota; kingdom Metazoa; phylum Chordata; class Actinopteri; order Argentiniformes; family Argentinidae; genus Argentina; species Argentina silus. The sequence goes on from NC_139653.1 coordinate 16,853,601, forward strand.
GGACCTCAGAGGTGAAATCCTTCTGTAGAAGACAGAGGAGATGTCAAAATCGGCACAAAATACAGTGAATACACCAACTGGGACACTGTATGTGACAGTCTTGGTGCTCTTACCTGGATAGTGGCCAGTGGGCCGCAATATCCACGGCTGTATTTCCAGGGCAACAGCTGCAAACAAATAAACAAAGGCTGTAAGGCTGCCGATATCCTCAGTAACTTGAAGTGTTCTAGAACCCTCTGTGTTGATTGGAATGTCAGTCTCATTGGCAAGGCTATAAAGACGAGGTGAAGTGAGTGTAGAAGTCTTTACCTCATTGAAGAATCCCTGGAGTTCCCTACCATGGGCGGGGCTAGGTCCAGGGGCGGGGCTAGGTCCAGGGGTGGGGCCACGGCCAGAGCGGGCCTGAAATTCAGGGGCAAGGGCGGGGCCAAAGCCAAAGCCGGGCCAAAACCACACTGTTTGGGTCCCGGTGATATCAACCCCAAGGAAGTTCCCAGGGCTGACCCATTTGACGTACTTGCGCTAAAGGAAAATCAGTCAGTATTTCAATACATCTGAGGGTAAGCTGTATGTTCAAATTAAATACTGTAGGATGTAAAGTAGGATCAGGCAGTGATACTGTCATACAAGAAGGAAGTGCTTCTTCCGTCTAGTGATAATGTCTCACCGGCCATGCTGGGGAGAGTTCCTCCTCAGGTTGGGGAAGAGGTGTGTCCTCAGCTGGGAGAGGCGTGTCCTCAGCTGGGAGAGGCGTGTCCTCAGCTGGGAGAGGTGTGTCCTCAACTGGGAGAGGTGTGCCCTCAACTGGGAGAGGCGTGTCCTCAGCTGGGAGAGGTGTGTCCTCAACTGGGAGAGGTGTGTCCTCAGCAGGTCGGGGAAGAGGCTCTCTGGCCTTGGTGACCACCTTCAGGCACAAACAAACAAACAAACAACGGTTGTGAGGTGGTTGATAATATTCTCAATACCTTGAGGTGTTCTAGAACCCTTTGTTGATTGGAATGTCAGTCTCACTGGCAGCGCTGTGGTCTTCACCTCCTCCTGAGGAAGGTGATGAAGCAGGGGTGAAGAGTCACCCAGAGGCACCCAGTCGTTCTTGTCATACGACCATTCCAGAGAGACGTCTTCTAAAATGATTAAAAAGAAAAAATGCAACCACAGAGATAATAACGTAATTACGTGAGTGCAACAATGGCAATACAGCGCAACAATACCATAGATTTAGATCTGGTAGAACATAGATGGAACCAGAATTAGAATGGACAGGCATTTCACCGTTATCTCTGTGGGAATAGGGCTTATGCAGTTACGGTTACCATGGCAATTATGTATCACATTTCCATCGTCAGCCATCTTTTGGTGTAGGCTTTACTAGCCAAATTGCCAGTATGAGGAACCATGTCCATTCTACTTACTCTATTCCATTATTTGGCACCCTCATTCTAATTCTATGACCCTCACCCTGCCCAGAGGGGTATATCATAAGTAGAACACTCTGACCCTCCCCATGTCCATTCTGGAACCACGACAACATTTTTGGTTGTACCGTTGGTTGTACGCGATGACCTTGTCTTAGAACACCTGGTTACTATAGTAAAGGTTGCTACAGTAACCAGGTGTTCTGTGATGACCTCATCTGTAGACCACCTGGTTACTGTAGCAACGGTTGCTGTAGTAACCAGGTGTTCTGTGATGACCTCATCTGTAGAACACCTGGTTACTGTAGCAACGGTTGCTATAGTAACCAGGTGTTATGTGATGACCTCATCTGGAGACCACCTGGTTACTGTAGCAACGGTTGCTGTAGTAACCAGGTGTTCTGTGATGACCTCATCTGTAGACCACCTGGTTACTGTAGCAACGGTTGCTGTAGTAACCAGGTGTTCTGTGATGACCTCATATGTAGAACACCTGGTTACTGTAGCAACGGTTGCTATAGTAACCAGGTGTTCTGTGATGACCTCATCTGTAGATCACCTGGTTACTGTAGCAACGGTTGCTATAGTAACCAGGTGTCATCTTGCCAAGGAACTACAACAAAACATGCTATGCAACCATAAACATTGCTGAAACAGGTGGTTTAACCTACTGTAGGCATAGCCTACTATTCAAATGAAAGTGGGGCCTGGACTATTGTCGAAAGAAATTGTTCAACCTACTCTCATAGACCCAGTCCACCTTCTTCCGAAAGTGGTATACGCCTTTTCTCACTTCCGCGATGAATATCTCACGCCTTGAAACTGTAAACTTGGCACAACGTACCTTGGCATACACTACAGACATTATTGCTCGCCTATCAAGTATAGAGAGCTCTGAACTGTTCCCTACGACTGCAAAATTGCATCTGAAGGTTTTAGCGCCCTCCAGAATGTTTAAAAGCACAGTAACAATTGATCTCCATGGTGTTGGTGACGCACTTTAAATTAACGCGTTCCTCTGTGACGCACCATAACTCCAAATCTGCCTGTCGCATTTCGCGGTCGCAGGCCAACTCTCTATTAATGATTTTGCAGTTGTTGTACAACGATGACCGATAAATATGTTAGTAAAGACACCTCAGGCATACTAGAAAACATGTTGAAACACAAAAAAGTAATCACTGCAATCACCGAATTATTTAACATCTATTTAACATCGCAATCAATCAATCAAATCAATTAATGAGGGGACCGCTCTCTTGTCGTGTCCGCCGTTACTAGATCTCTCAAATACCATAATGATTTTTGTATATCCACTGCCATGTGTGGAAAGCCTTTTATACCTTTTTATAAATCAAACAATTAATCAGCTCTCAGGGTATGACCATAGTGTTTCAGTAGAAATAAATTCATGAATAAATGCTTTAATTCTCCGTTTGAAACGTTTTTCCTCACAGTTATGCATGCGTTAGTTTGTCACTGCTTAAATTAGTCTGTTGATGCAATTCGTAACAAACAATTGACTAAGGGGTGGTAAGTCTTGTCTTTTAACTGACTTATTGGCATTCAAATTAAGGTGTTTTTATTTGGTTTTAATTTTTTTCAATCACTAAGAAAAAACAGTCAACAATAAACAAACATTCAATTCATCATAAACAAGTGTTGTTGATGAGCGTGTCGGGGTAGGGGTCCTGTTGGCAGTAGTTGGGTGTGGGTCTGGAATTGGGCTGGAAATGGGGTTGGTGTAGATTATACCTACCTAATGTTAAAAATAAAACAATTGTATAATTTGTTTACAGCACGACTATTACAGCAGTTCACACATTGTCAGCTCCCAGCAGGTACGGATAACACAGCCAAGACTAGATGAAACTGGCCATTTAAAATGTAAAATGCAGACTGTTCAGAATCCAAAAAGGTAAAAAGAAATATATAAAACTTATCTTGTTGTTTGAGCTAGCACAGTGTTGTATTTTGCAAGCTAGAAAAATGACCACGGGCCCCAGGATCTCGCGGCCGCCGTGACCTTGGTGGAGGACCATCTCTCCCTCCCACCGCGGGAGCCCAGTGATGGAGGTGGGGCAGGTCGTCCGCATCGGCAACATACCGGGCCCTCCCCCCGAACCAGGAGAGGCATATTGTGTTCCAGTAAGGATACAACACGATACGCACCAGGCGTTCTTGGATTCGGGCTGCATGTCAATGATCCAGGAGCGCCTGGTTCGACCGGGGGCATTGGTAAAGGCATCGAGGGTGTTGGTGAAGTGTGTGCATGGGGACATTCACGAATACCCTGTGGTCACTATGGAAATTCATTATGAGGGCAAAAAGCATAGTGTACAGGTGGCGGTTAGCCCGCGCCTCACGCATCCCCTTGATCTGGGTGTAGATTGGGAGGGGTTTCCTCAAGCAGTAAAGCGGGCTACCGGGGTGCGTGCACGACAGAGAGGGAGGTGTGAGGCATGTAATGTGCTCTGTGCTGAGGCGGCGTCTCGCGGCACTGCCGAGGAGCCGGAGCTGGCGGTGGGGTCTCAACCCGAGATTTCCCCGCCGAACTACCCGCTGCTAGGTGACTTCCCCCTCGAGCAGTCTCGTGACGAGACCCTACGATCGGCCTATGACCAAGTGATAGAGATTGATGGTACTTTGGGACGGCCAGACACAGTGCGCGCCCACCCCTATTTTGCGATCATCAGCTACAGGTTATACCGAGTGAGTCGTGACTCGCATAGTCAGGAAGAAGTAACCCAGTTGTTGGTTCCCCATAGCCGCCAGGAAATGGTCTTCCAGGCGGCTCATTTCAACCCCATGGCGGGCCATTTAGGTTATGATAAGACACTGAACCGTATAATGGCTCGATTTTATTGGCCGGGAATTCGGGCAGAGGTGCGTAGATGGTGCACTTCCTGTCGCGAATGTCAATTGGTAAATCCCCCAGCCATTCACCGGGCCCCGTTGCGGCCCTTACCATTGGTAGAGAACCCATTCGACCACATTGCCATGGATATTATCGGGCCATTTGATTGGTGTACACAGGGGTATCGATTTGTGTTGGTCTTGATAGATTACGCAACCCGATACCCTGAGGCAATACCGCTGCTCAATATTTCTGCCAGGAGTGTAGCGCAGGCATTGTTTCAAGTGATCTCCCGGGTGGGAATCCCGAAAGAGATTCTCACCGACCAGGGCACCAATTTTATGTCACGCACCCTCAAGGAACTGTACGGGTTGTTGAACATCAGGCGATTCAAACCAGTGTTTACCCCCCGGCCACGGATGGCCTTTGTGAGCGTTTCAATCGGACCTTGAAATCAATGATCCGGAAGTTTGTGCACGAGGATAGTCGGAATTGGCATAAATGGCTAGATCCCCTGCTGTTTGCGGTACGGGAAGTTCCCCAAGCTTCCACCGGGTTTTCCCCATTTGAATTACTCTATGGGCGTAAGCCCCGGGGTGTCCTAGACCTTCTTAAAGAAAATTGGGAGGAAGGGTCTAGCGACAGTAAAAATGAGATTCAGTACGTCCTGGACTTGCGCACAAAGCTCCACGCCCTAGGGGTTATCTCACACGAGCATTTGCAGCAAGCCCAGGAGCGTCAAAAGCGCCTCTACGACAGGGGAGCTAACCTGCGAGAATTTGCACCAGGAGACAAGGTGCTCATACTGTTACCCACCTCCAGCACGAAATTACTCGCGATGTGGCAAGGGCTGTTTGTGGTCACACGTTGCATGGGGGACGTGGATTATGAGGTAGTACGCTCGGACCGGGGGGATAGCTTGCTGGTGTATCACGTAAATCTCCTTAAAAAATTGAACGATGTGGTCACTGTTGCTCTGGCTACAATAATTCCAGAGAGAGATGAGTTCAGACCGGAAGTCCCAAAATCAAAAATTAGCACTCCGGTCGGTATTGATAACCATCTCTCTGCTAGTCAGGCCACGGACGTTGCAGATTTGGAAGCTAGGTTCGCTGACGTGTTCTCTCCCCTGCCCGGTCGGACTACGACCACCATATAGAAACGCAGCCGGGTTTAACGGTGTGCACGCGTCCCTATAGCTTGCCGGTACACAAACGAGACATTGTGTGCAAGGAATTGGAAGCCATGCTGGAGCTGGGTGTGGTCGAGGAGTCCCGCAGTGACTGGTGTAGCCCCATCGTGCTTGTCAACAAGCCGGATGGGTCTATACGGTTCTGTGTGGATTATAGAAGGGTTAATGCAGTCTCCAAATTCGATGCCTACCCAATGCCTCAGGTTGATGAGCTCTTGGACCGGTTTGGCATGGGCAATTGCACGAAGTTTGGCACGGGGATTGCACGAAGGGATACTAGCAGATTCCCGTCTCGCTGGTATCCTGGGAGAAGACTGCATTCTCCACTCCACTCGGGTTGTATCAGTTCACGGTGCTCCCTTTCGGGTTGATTGGAGCCCCAGCCACTTTCCAGCGCCTCATGGACCGCATTCTGCGGCCGCACTCTGCCTATGCTGCTGCCTACCTGGATGACATTGTCATTTACAGTGACCCCTGGGTGCAGCATGTGCAGCGTGTGGCTGCTGTTCTGCGGACCCTGAGGCAGGCGGGGCTGACGGCCAAACCCGAAAAAGTGTGTGATCGGGCGGAGGGAGATCCGGTATCTGGGGTACCACTTGGGTCGAGGGGAGGTGCGGCCGCAGGTTGAAAAACCTGCGGCCATTGCCGCCTCTCCGCGGCCCAAGATTAAGAAAGAGGTGAGGGCGTTCCTGGGGCTGGCTGGCTATTACCGGCAGTTCGTACCGGGGTTTTCAGAGCTGGCCAGTCCTTTGACGGACCTCACCCGGAAGGGTGCCCCGGATCCGGTCCAATGGTCGGGCCAGTGCCAGGGGTCGTTCGAGGCCCTTAAGGGCCAAGTCATTGACACATGCCAAGTCATTGACACATATTTTTAATCTGACAGTGATCTCAGGTACTATCCCCAAGGTTTGGCAGGCAACCCATGCGCTCCCTCTCCATAAATGTGGTGACCCCTCCGACCTAGATAACTACTGCCCAATATCCAAGCTACCTTGCCTTTCCAAAGTATTAGAGTCCCTGGTCAAGAACCTTTTTATCTCTGCATTCTATTCTAAATGTGCACCAATCTGGCTTTAGACCTGGTCATAGCACAGTCTCAGCGGCTACACTTGTCTTAAATGATGTGTTAAATTGCCTACAGCAGAAAAAAATATTGTGCTGCCTTATTTATAGATCTCTCCAAGGCATTCGATACGGTCAACCATTATCTACTCATTCAGAGGTTGTCTAAAATAGGCCTGGATCAGGCTTCATGTAGATGGTTTGAAAATGATTCAAGGGACAGAACACAGTGTGTCTTAACTGATGGTGTTAAATCAGGTTTTCTGGACATAACGAAGGGTTGTTCCACAAGGATCAATTCTTGGTCCGGTTCATTTTACTATTTACATCAACAATATTGGGTTACCTATAAATAATTGTAAACTGCATCTATATGCCGATGACACTGTTGTATATGCTATTGCCCCTACGACTGACCAGGCTCTTTCTCAGCTACAGACTGCATTCACTGTCCTGCAGAGATCATTTGTTGGGCTGAGGTTGGTGCTCAATGCTGGAAAAACAAAATCTACACTCACCGGCCACTTTATTAGGTACACCTGTTCAACTGCTCGTTAATGCAAATATCTAATCAGCCAATCACATGGCAGCAACTCAATGCATTTAGGCATGTAGACATGGTCAAGACGACCTGCTGAAGTTCAAACCGAGCATCAGAATGGGGAAGAAAGGTGATTTAAGTGACTTTGAACGTGGCATGGTTGTTGGTGCCAGACAGGCTGGTCTGAGTATTTCAGAAACTGCTGATCTACTGGGATTTTCACGCACAACCATCTCTAGGGTTTACAGAGAATGGTCAGAAAAAGAGAAAATATCCAGTGAGCGGCAGTTCTCTGGGTGAAAATGCCTTGTTGATGCCAGAGGTCAGAGGAGAATGGCCAGACTGGATCGAGATGATAGAAAGGCAACAGTAACTCAAATAACCATTCGTTACAACCAAGGTATACAGAAGACCATCTCTGACCGCACAACACGTCAAACCTTGAAGCAGATGGGTGACAGCAGCAGAAGACCACAATGGGTGCCACTCCTGTCAGCTAAGAACAGGAAACTGAGGCTACAATTCGCACGGGCTCACCAAAATTGGACAATAGAAGATTGGAAAAACGTTGCCTGGTCTGATGAGTCTCGATTTCTGCTGCGACATTCAGATAGTTGGGTCAGAATTTGGCGTAAACAACATGAAAGCATGGATCCAACCTGCTTTGCCTTTTAAACGCCACAGCCTACCTGAGTATTGTTGCTGACCATGTCCATCACTTTATGACCACAGTGTACCCATCTTCTGATGGCTACTTCCAGCAGGATAACGTGCCATGTCACAAAGCTCAAATCATCTCAAACTGGTTTCTTGTACATGACAATGAGTTCACTGTACTCCAATGGCCTCCATATTCACCAGATCCATAATCACACAGAGAGAACAAGATGGCGGCGCGTGCACACGCAGCGACCACTCGCGCTCCAGAGAATGCAGTGTTTTGTTTGTTTAATAAGTGTTTGCCCGAAAGTTTGTCGTGTTCGTCTCGTCTGTCTGCGTCAGAAAACAAGTACAGTCGACAGGCTCTGCTAGACATCTGCGAGAGCAAGATTTACAACGTTTTGGACACCACAACAGAGACACTCAAAGAGCTCGGATTACTTCGCCGGCCTGCGACTACTCGACTCGACCCGACTCGACTCGACTCGACTGCCACCACTCCCTCGGAAAGGAGAGGTCGAAAGCGGTGTGCGAGGAAGCAGAAGAGGGGCAAGCGCGGAGGTATCCGGGCTAGGCTAGCGGCTAGTCCAACTCGCCCAGCCATACCATCCATCATCCTGGCCAACGTACGATCCTTGGACAACAAAATGGATCACATACGACTGCTGAGGTCAGCGAATCGGACAGTGAGTAACTGCTGTGTACTTGTTTTCACTGAAACATGGCTTAACGACAACATCCCCGACTCCGCTGTACAACTTGAGCAGCTGACATGCTATCGAGCGGACAGAGCTCTCGTCAACGGAGGTAAACAGCGTGGCGGTGGAGTTTGTGTTTACATTCGTGATGCGTGGTGCCGGGACGCTGTGGTAGTATGCAAACACTGTTCACCACTGGCGGACTTTATGATCATGAAGTGCCGTCCTTTCTATCTGCCGAGGGAGTTTACTGCGGTCTTGCTAGCCGCAGTATACATCCCTCCAACCTCCAGCAACAGTGACAGGAATGCGGCACTTTGTGAACTGTATCAGGCCATCAGTGAACAACAGACAGCACACCCAGATGGATTTACCATCCTCGCTGGAGATTTTAATCATGCTGATCTTAAGACTGTCCTACCAAAACTCCATCAGCATGTCAATTTCCCAACAAGAGGGGAAAACACCTTGGACTTGGTCTACACTTCTCACAAAGGAGCATACAAGGCCTCCCCCCTCCCCCACATCGGACTCTCTGATCACATCACTGTTATGCTAATGCCAGCATATAGGCCCAGAGTGAAAGTCGGAAAACCGGTCCGGAAAGAGATAACTGTGTGACCGGAGGGGTCCAGGTCTGCTCTCAAGGACTGTCTTGCGACAACAGACTGGGACATGTTCAAGCAAGCAGCCACACAGAACAACCATACGGACAATGAGGAACTTACAGACACGGTCCTCTCTTACATCCGTAAGTGCTCTGATGATGTGACCCACAAAAAGACCATCATCACTCGGGCTAACCAGAAACCATGGCTGACAGGGGCAGTCCATCGGCTGCTGAGGGCCAGAGACAAAGCCTTCAGAGCTGGGGATGAAAATGGCCTGAGAACAGCAAGAGCCAGCCTGTCCCGTGGCATCAGGAAAGCAAAACTGGACTACACAAACAAGATTACCTGCCACTTCAAGGACAGCAGAGACACGCAGAGCCTGTGGCAGGGCATTCAGACCATAACGGACTACAAGCCCGCGCCACAGACCTGCGACAACAACATCTCTCTGCTCAACAACCTCAACAGCTTCTTTGCACGGTTTGAAGCAACAAACAACACAAGCCCACAGAAAACTCCACCCCCCCCCCACAATCAGGTCCTGTGCCTGTCTGCTGCCAGTGTGAAGAGGACACTCTCTACCATCAACCCCTGCAAAGCAACAGGCCCAGACAACATTCCAGGCCGTGTGCTGAGGGACTGCGCAGAGGAGCTTAAGGATGTCTTCACAGACATCTTTAACACTTCTTTGAGTCAAGCTGCTGTCCCATCACATTTCAAGACCTCCATCATCTTACCTGTGCAAAAGAAATCCGTTCCATCCTGCTTCAATGACTATCGCCCTGTAGCACTGACCCCCATCATCATGAAGTGTTTTGAACGGCTAGTCATGTCTCACATTAAGTCCATCCTCCCCCCCACCCTGGACCCCTTTCAGTTTGCATACCGAACAAAACGTTCCACAGAGGACGCAATCTGCTCTGCTCTCCACCCAGCCCTCACCCACCTGGAAAAAGCAGACTCATATGTGAGAATGCTTTTCATAGACTGTAGCTCAGCATTTAACACCATAATCCCGCAACAACTGATCTGTAAACTGGACCAGCTGGGGCTCAACTCCTCCCTCTGCAACTGGCTGCTGGACTTCCTCAGTGAGAGACCACAAGCAGTACGAGTCGGCAACAACACCTCGAGCAGCATCACACTCAGCACAGGGGCCCCCCAAGGCTGTGTGCTCAGTCCCCTGCTCTTCACCCTGCTGACTCACGACTGCACACCAACCTACAGCACCAATCACATGGTGAAGTTTGCGGATGACACAACTCTGGTGGGTCTCATCTCCAAGAACGACGAGACCCACTACAGGAAGGAGGTCAACCTTCTGACCACGTGGTGCAGAGACAACAACCTCCTGCTGAATGTCAGCAAAACGAAGGAGATTGTGGTCGACTTCCGGAGAGGCCACACCGAACACCCACTACTGACCATCGATGGTGTTGCTGTGGAGAGAGTGAGCAGCACCAAATTCCTGGGGGTGCACATCAGCGAGGACCTCTCCTGGACCACCAACACTGCATCACTGGCGAAGACAGCCCAGCGGCGCCTCTACTTCCTCCGCAAGCTGAAGCGAGCGAAAGCTCCCACACCAATCCTGACAACTTTTTACCGAGGCACCATTGAAAGCATCCTGTCCAGCTGCATCACTGTGTGGGGCGGTAGCTGCACCGAACACAGCAGGAAAGCACTGCAACGCATAGTGAACACAGCTGCTAAGATCATTGGTGCCCCACTCCCTTCCCTGCAAGAGACTTACTCCACCCGCCTCACCCGCAAAGCTACCTCGATTGTGAGCGACGCAAGCCACCCCGCACACAGTCTGTTCAGCCTCCTGCCTTCTGGAAGAAGGTATAGGAGCCTCCGTGCCCACACCACCAGACTCACGAAAAGCTTCATACCCCAAGCTGTCAGGAAGCTAAATTCTCTCCCCTCACTTCCCCCAGCGACATCCTCCAAGCTGCCAGGAAGCTGAAACCACCCCCCCCCCCTCCCAACCCTTCAGCCCCCCCCCCTAAAAACACTACGGACTCTGGACAATCCACTATTCTATTGTTATAATCTACTATTGCACTATTATTTGTACACAGAATACACAGTATTTGGCTGCTATTTACTGTCTTTACTGACTGTTCTTTTTGCACTGTTTAAATTATTTTTATTGAATGTTTTACTTTTAGTATGTCTTATCTGTCTCACCGTGGGAGAGTGAGAAACGTCCTCTCGATTCTTTTGTTTGTCTTGACATGTGAAGAATTGACAATAAAGCCACTTTGACTTTGACTTTGATCTCAATCCAATAGAGCACATTTGGGATGTGGTGGAACGGGAGATTCGCATCATGGATGTGCAGCCAACAAATCTGCAGCAACTGTGTGATGCTATCATGTCAATATTGACCAAAATCTCTGAGGAATGTTTCCAGCACCTTGTTGAATCTATGCCCCAAAGAATTAAGGCAGTTCTGAAGGCAAAAGGGGGTTCAACCGGGTACTAGCTAGGTGTACCTAATAAAGTGGCCGGTGAGTGTATGTTATTTACCAAATCACAGAAAAATGTATCTGATTTATGCATATGTACTTTGGGTGGTGCCCCCATTGAGCGTGTCCCCGCTTATAAATACATGGGCATTTGCTTTGACAAAGACGTTCAGAAAACATACGGGGTGGTTAAAAAGCTCAAATTTAAGGTGGGCTTCTTTTATATGAATAGATTGTGCCTTTCCCTGAACAACAGAAAGCAGATTTTTGACATTTATGCACATATTGGTTTCATCATTTAGAAATGACGAAACCAATATGTGCATAAATGTCAAAAAGCTGAGAATCTCTTGTGGTGGAAGTCTAGGATTTACCACTCTGTACTTCAGCTCTTCGGAGGTAAGAATCAAGAAACAAGTCCTCCAGCGTAGATCTGGGGGTCCGTTCAGCACAAGTCTGAAGAGACGATTATCAGTGTTGTCTTTTATACAGTTTAAACATAATGGTAGGCGCTGCCAAGGCTATCGGCTGATGGGCTTGTGTTTACGTAAGAGAGGGCGGGAGAGAATGAACAATGGGGAGACTCTCTTACTGATCAATCGTCGCTTTCTTACTGATCAATCGGCGTTCAACATTTCACACCTATCGGCAAGATATGTCTGTTCCCCCATTACTGCGCTCCCTCACCTCTCCCTCCGAAATCACCACTGTTCATATGGTAAATTATACAGTGCTTCTCAGAACAATGGCTATAGAACTTTAGAGGTGTGGCAAGAGAAAATATAATCACAGTATTTACACAAGTTGTATCAGTCATATGAAAGTGTATAACCTGAAAACAGTTCTATCAATGTATTTTCCATAACACTCTACTTTAACATCATAGTAATTGTTTGATTTTAAATCCAAACTTTTGGATTGGGGAGCCAAATGGAGAAAACATGCTTCACATGCCATTACTTATGCAGGGCATAATGTATTTCCACAAATAGTTAAAATATAATTTTAATAATGAGACATACAAGTTTGAAATGTCATGTGAAATGAAGTTATTTTTCATAGCTGGTTAGTCGGGTATGGTTTCTTGCCTAGCATGTTCATGTTTTTCCTGTAATGCAACTGTGAAATCACCAATGGAGCTTTTTTTCCTCCAGACCTCTGTAACTCCCTCACAGTGTTGGTCCTCACCTGCTGGTCCCTGGTCAAATGAAAGCCCTGGCAGTGTAATACTAATGGTATTGAATAGAGGTCAGAGCAAGGGGTTGGACTTGGCCATTTAGATGCTAAGTGGCACATAGAGGGCATTGAAGAAAGGGTCTGATGGGAACAGCAGAAACTGCCCAACTAGCCACCCAAACATTGCTGCTTATGCTAATATTTGATAATGCCTTCCCTGACAACTCACCCTAACCGTAACCACTCACAAGTTAATGCCTAACCGCCACGCAATTCGTAATTCACATGGTCAAGCATAAATAAATATTGGTCGTATTCTGAGGCTATCTTACCTCACCTGGAGACCTAGCACTTATCAGACACAGTCTCAAGATTGGTTTGTCCTCGAGATCCCACATGTCTCACCTGAGCTGGGTAGAACTGTCTTTAGTCATTGTGCTCCTATGAGTTGGCTTAGATATTCATTGAATCAAATGTACAGTAATTTGTTATTTTAGCTTGTCTGAGATTGGGGACGACCAGTCAATATTTATATCACCAACAATTAGTAATTCCAACATTGCATATTTAGATAAGACTCGTCATGTTATCCAATGCACAAGGAAGAGCAAGGGCGGGCGGTACACCCGTACCACTGAAAACTGGGTGCTATTTCCAAGGCACACATTTATGGCTAAACATTCATCTTGTTTTGGAACCGAGGTGCAAATCAATAAAGAAGGACCATCCAGTGCAACATCAGAGTCTGCAGTAGAGGTGGACAACCATGACTGTGATAATAAAAATGTCTGGTTTGGACCAGATGTTTACATAAAACATTTTAGCGATCAATCTCCTGGCATTTATATGTAGCAGTCCAAGCCCTTGCTTGTGAGATTTTAGATCAAGCGGTGTCTCCAAAATAGATAGGAGTATAAAACAGCGTCTAAAGTTAACCTGTATTTATTTGTTTATCTTTTTTGCTGCCAAAAGTGTAGGAGTTTCAAAGGCAGATTTATATGTCTTGTGTTTCCATTTCCATTTTGAATGTTAGAAAATGTAATGTTGTAAAATGTCCATTTTTATGTCGTATACAGTGCCTTGCGTAAGTAATGGGACAGCATTTTTTCTTCTTTTGGCTCTACGCTTCAAAAGTTTCTAAATCAAACAATTACTAGGTTAAAGTAGAGATTCTCAGCTTTTATTTGATGGTATTTGTGTACATATTGGTTTCACCATTCATAAATTGAACATCATTAAAAAGAAACAAAAGCACTGGTGAGCTCAGCAATCGCAAATGGGTTTGGTAGGCCAAGCACGACTTCCACAGTGGATGACCGAAGATGACTATAATTGATAAAAATCCCAAAACAACCGCAGAATACATCACCAGCCAAACTACAGACGCTTCACAGCAAGGTGCAAACCATTAGTTATCCTCAAAAAGGATGGCAGGGTTACAGTTTGCTAAAAATATACCTAAAAAGCCTGCAGAGGTCTGGAAAAAGATATTAAGGACCGATAAGATTAATATTATCAGAGTGATCGCAAGAGGAAAGTTTGGAGAAAAAAGGATCTTCCCAAGATTTACAGCAGACCACCTCATCTGTGAAACATGGGTGTGTTAGGTTTGGGCATGTATAGCTGCCACTAGAACTTGCTAACTTGTCTTAATTCATGATTGTAACTGCTGATGGCAGCAGCAGAGTGTATTCTGAAGTTTACAGAAACATCTTGTCTGCTCTAGTGCAAGCAATTGTGTTACAGCGGAATGTCTGAGGAACCAAATGACGGCACACAGAGAAGGTAGGGTTTAGCCCGAAGGCGTATTTAATAGTAAATAATAATAATAATAATAATAATAATAATAAGGAGACGGGTAAGGGAGAGAAAGATAATCCAAGGGGTCGTCGGGGTCCGGTCGGGGGGTCAATAATAGGAGGTCCAGTGTTCGGGGGAGGGGGAGAGAGCTGTGGGATAATCCGTAGTGGTAGTCATCGGGGTCCGGTCCAGAGTTCGTTAATGGGGGAATCCAGTAGTAGAGAGAGGTGGGTCCGTGGAAGGGTTGACGAGGGAGTCAGAGGAAGACGAGGGTTCTGGAGGGGCACAGGAGAACAAGGTGAGTCACAAGGGAAAAGACAAGACACAAGGAACAGCTAGGAAAACTCGGAAGGGCTAGAAGTGTCTGCGGGTCTCGTGGAAAGGTTTACCGTAGGTCACAGTACGATCTGGCACTGGAGTGAAGACCGGGCAGGGTTCTTATAGGGTGCTGATTGGGGATCGGGTACAGGTGCGCTGTTGACTGGGAGGAAGACGCTCCAGTGATGACCACCGCGGCCTCGAGGTGGTGCCAGAGGGTTGGTTAGGAGGGGGAACCGTAACAAATAGCCTCCAAATTCATTGTATGGTGCTACATCGTACAATAATACAATGACCCAAGCATACTGCCATAGCAACTAGAGAGTTTCAGGGCCAAAAAGTGGAAAGGTCTTGACTGGCCATGTCCGTCTTCAAACTTAAATCCAGTTGAACATGCATTTCATTTCCTGATAAGATTTTAGGCAAAAAGACCTCAAAACAAACAACAAATGAAGATGGCTGCAGTAAAGGCCTGGCAGAGCATCACCAGAGAAGATAATCGGCATCTGGTGGGGTTAATGGGTTGCAGACATCAGGCAGTTATTGGATGCAAAGGATTGTCCACCAAATACTAAACATGAGTGCTTAATTCGGACATTTGATGAATCTGTCCCATTACTTTTGGGTACCCTGAAATAGGGGGACTCACCCATAGAACAAGTGGTGTAATTTCTGAATGGTGAAACCAATATGTACAAAATTACCATCAGTCTCTACTTTAATCTCATATTAATTGTGTTACACAGAAAGTCTGAGGAACCAAACGACGGCACACAGAGAGGGTAGGATGAAGCCCGAAGGCGTATTTAATGGTAAATTATAATAAAGAAAAGGGGAATGGGGACGAGTGGAGAATCCAAAGAGAGTAGTCCAGGGTCGGTCCAGGGTCGGCAGGAGAGCGGGTAGTCAGACAGGCAGGTGGTCGGGCAGGCAGACGGGTAGTCAGACAGGCAGTGGGTCGAGCAGGCGGACGGGTAGTCAGATAGGCAGTGGGTCGAGCAGGCGAGGAGGCCCAGTAACAGGTAAGGGGCTAGGTCTGTGGAAGGGTCGACGACAAGGAGGACGAGGTATCTGAATGGGGGCACATGAGAACAGGTTAGGTTACGAGGAGAAGACAAGGCACAAGGAATTTGCAGGGTTTTCACAGGAGGGCTGAAGCGTCTGTAGGTCATGAGTAAGTACCATAAGACAGTACGGAGTGATTTATTTTACATCAATGAATATTCAGATCAATGAATATTCAGACTGGATCTGAATATTCATTGATGTAAAATAAATAAGGAACACTAGTATTTTGTCAATAATAATATCTGTTAAACAATAAATAACCAATGATGTAATCAAATACATGTTTGTAATACCATCAAACCCCACCTTGTTGAAATCAAATGAAAAGATATGGTCGACAGGAACCGTGATATCTGAAAGGGAAATGCTTGCATCACTGGAGTGATGTCCGGGCAGGGTTCTTGCAGGATGCTGATTGGGGATGGGTTGCAGGTGTTCTGATAGAAGATAGAGCACAGGTGCGTTGCCGACTGGGGACTGAGCGCTCCAGCAATGATCGCCGTGGCCTTGAGGTGGTGCCAGAGGGTTGGTTAGGGGGAGGGACCATAACAAATTGTTTGATTTCAAATCAAAACCTTTAGAGTGTAGAGCGGGTAGGGTTTAGGTGTAGAATGCCCTAAAGCCAATTTTAATTAATCACAGGGGATTGAGAAAGACACAAAAGAAAAAGAAAGAGACCTATGTAACATATTGGAAAGAAACTACAAAAAATCTAAGTAAATTGAGTTGTTATCTGGCCCTAAACAGAGAATACACAGTGGTAAATTACCTGAAGAAAATCATTGACTATGTACAGACTCAGTGAGCATAGCCTGGCTATAGAGAAAGGCCGCCATAGACACAACTGGCTTCCCAGAGAAGACAGTCTATGCCCACTCTGCACAAAATGAGGGAGAAACCGAGGTACATTTCCTAACCTCATGCCAACAGTACAGTGAAATTAGAGATATTTTTTCCCAAAAATTTCAGACATCCACAAAGAATTTATAACAAAAACAAATACTGAAAAATTACCATATTTACTAGGCGAAATACCCAAATGTCAAATCTTAGCAGCAAAATGTGTAACTTTGTGCCACATCCTAAGGACAGCCAGTGGACCATAAACTGTACTATAACTGTTTATTGTTTTTGTTTGTTATTTCCATTGTTAGCTTATTACTATTTGTCTTCACTTTCTGATTGTTTTTACCTGTATAATACTGTATATACCTATTTTATGATTGCTTGTGATGCTTTGGCAATGTAAACATTTGTTTGTTCATGCCAATAAAGCCAATTGAATTGAGAAAGACATTTAGAAACCCTTTTAATTTCTCTCCAAAAAATATATTTCACACATTGAGCAGTGGTTAATTAAAGTTTAAACAACTAACTGTCAAGCAGACATTCAGTAGTTAATTAAAGTTTAAACAACTAACTGTCAAGCAGACATTCTGAAAGCAGACATTCAGAAGATGAATGAAGACATAAGTGAATTTACATTATAACATTGCTGTCTTAGAGGCAAATAGATAGTTCTGTGACCTTCAGTTTCTCATGGACTTCATACAGAGTACCCACCCGCTGAGAGTTCTTAGAATCACTGCTCCCCAGTCCGAGAGCCTCCTAATTTAGTGGTTAAGTAGAGCCATCTTGTGGACAAAGCCACAGTTTACTAAATATGTCTCTCCATATGCTGTTTTATTTTTCATGTGTTATCACAGAATGTCTGCATTTCAAAATATACTCAAGCCACAGATATGCAGCCTGCTGATAAACATGGACTGCACAACTCCACTACACTGTTGTTTCATTAAAGGCTTGCAGAAATGCCATTAATGAGATGGTCCACAGTCCTCCATATCATGCCTTTCATTATTTCACAAATTGGTTCTAAAAGCAGTTGGTTTCAAAACCGTTATAATAACTAATATTTATCAGTTTACAGTAGTCACATTCAAGCAAGAGTCACCTATACAGCTATACTATAATTTCAAATTAGAGGATTGAGGAACATAGGCCGAATATAGGCTGTAATACACAACACACCCACCAGAAAATGGTGACATCAAATAAGATTTATGTGTGTGTGTGTAAGCATTTGAAGTTTGAGATAATTCCCGGCACAAACGGGCCATTTGCAACCAAACGATCTGACTTGCCGATTACAGTAGCTGAGTGTTTATATCTGGTTAGTTAATCCAGGTAGGCAGAGGATCGCGGGTAGAACAACGGGTGATGACCATCAGCTGTGAGCGAAATTTAGCTGAGGAACAGATCTGTGTTCTCTGGTCTGTTAAATACTCAAGTGTACGGTCGCTTTCATAGCAGACAGCCGAAAAACACATTGTTCTCTACGTTCACCCTCTAAGGGGATATGCAAAGCATACGGTCTCTGATGAAGTTCATACTATCTCCGATCGTAGAACGTTGTTATCGTTTCTCACTTATGAAAAAATTCCTAAGGACGAAATAAGATGAATGAATGAATGAATAAAAGCTTAACAAAGATCAATCGTTGGCCAACCTCAAACAAAAGGGGGTTTATCAACTGGCTACACATTTTGGTAACATTTACTGTAGTTATACAATGTAGCCTATTTTGTCCCAGATGTCAAATAAAAATATGATATAATTGTCACAATCAGTAGTCTATCACAGACAGTGGTTCTCAAACTTTTTGGCTCGCACCCCCCAAAAACTGTATGTCAAGACTTGCAAATGTCATGACCTACACACTTGTTTGTTGCTCCCCGGCATTTTGACCATTGCATCTGACAACCGCATGCGCACAAGCAAGTTTATTATCCACATTGACAGCTACATATAGCGTAAGCTATTGACATGCAAGGCCATAAATGAGTACAATTCTCCTCGATGAAGCAGGCCTAGGCTAAAGTTATTTCCAATGACTGAGAAAATAAAGATGAAAAATGTAAATCATTATAATATTTATCTTGAATTCTAATTTGTATTCAATTAAATAGTTGCGAAAATGGAGGATGAAAGGCGTGTTTAGTCTGGTAAAAAAAAAAGCACATGGTTCTAAAAGTGAATACGCCATTGTTTGTGAACAGTGTAATTTTAAACAAATACTGTATAGCTTCAAAACATGGTTAAAACTTCTATTTCATGGTTGTCAGTCCTTGCATCCATGTTAATGTATGTAGTTGTATTGTATCTTCTTTTCAAGAAAGTAAATAGCTAACCTTACTATGGAGTTCTGAGGGAATGATGATGTCTGGTATGATCATCCATGTTTCTATTAACAATGTGATGTGCATTGGGACATAGACCTCCCATGTTGGGCATTGTGCTCAGGACAGAAATATAGCTCTACTGTGCTTGCTTACTTGACTTCAGTTATCCACTGCCTGCAGCGTAGGAATGAGTTGTCATTGGAGACAGGATCAGAACTCTTCTATTCCCTCAAGAGCTCTTCCTTGTGTTGTGAGTGAGAGTGTATGGGAGTGTGGTATGTCAACGTGTTCTGTTTTTTGTGTGTTGACAGTGTCACTGACATGGCTTCTTATTAATGAGCTAGAACAGGTATTTGAGGTCAAAGGTCATAAAAGGTGGTTGGCCATTTGTTTTGTCTCTCCCTTTTTGTTATTCTTTTAATGGTATTCACTTGTTGACAAAGTAAGCGTAAACACAGATTTCATCATTTTTTAAAAATTGTTTATTAAAAAATTGTTGTCTCT
This sequence comes from Argentina silus, assembly GCF_951799395.1. NCBI lineage: Eukaryota > Metazoa > Chordata > Actinopteri > Argentiniformes > Argentinidae > Argentina > Argentina silus. Next base: position 16,873,159 of record NC_139653.1, read on the forward strand.
GGAGCTTGACTGAAGCACAATCCAGCACCCTAAAAACAGGTATGAACAAGTCAAACCTGAGTCCATTTTTCATAACCTACAAGGTCAAGGTCAAAGTAAAATAAAATTACACCCATTCAACTGTTGAAGCAACGTAAAACCAGCTTACAATTTTGTACCATATCTATTACAATAATGTTGACAGAATGGAAGAATCAATATGTAGGCAAAAATGCTTGTACTATCGAACCTTTCATATATACAGTATATACAGCTAGTATGCATGATGTGCACACATAGCATATCTTATATATAGCTTTACATTTGAAATTAATACAATATACATGCTTCACAGAAGCTTTTAAGAGGTTGAATGTCCTAGACACTGTAGATCATGACTGCAATAATATTAATTATTAAAATAATAACAATTACAATAACATAACAACATCACAATGTAACTGTAATCCTAATGCTAAGGGACATTGGCAGGATGATTCTCTTCCCCATTGGGTAATAATGACCAGCACCTGTAAGAGGTCTCCTTTTGTTACTGTGCAAGTACAAAGAAGCTCCAAATTATCAGATCATCTATGCTGTCACAAAAAACACTTTGTTTTACTGCTGGAGCCTGCCTTTTGTCATGATTTTCAGGGCTCAATCCCCTTCTCACTGTTGAGCCGGCATGGGTGGCGTTAGCATCAGATCTTGGTCTCTGGGCCTTCTGTTGTGAGTGGATGGAAGGAGTTGCGGATTCGGGCGGCTTCAGCGGCACAGAGGTTACCAAAGGCTTTGTTGTACCACTCTGGAGTTCTCCCTCTGAAAGAGGTACACAATGAGACAAGGTTGTGAGCCTAATGTACGTATAACGTACTCCCAAACCCTCCCAAACCCTTCTCTCGAAACGTGCATACATACTGTACACTGAACTTCAAATTCAAACACTCAAATGTAGAGATGCTAAAACAATTATACAAACTCATGAGAGATCTTATGAGTAAAGACATAATTTCTTTTGTGATTAAGTGTCTAATGTGTCCACTCACTTCAGGTCCACCCTGCAGATATGGGTCAGTCTGGACTTCCCAGAGCCACAGGGCTCCAGCAGGTAGTTAGACTCCAGTACCACGGCCCGTACCCCTCCAACAGGAGGACAGCCCTCATGCTCTATGGACACAGACACCAGGGCACATGTGCCTTTGGGCAAATCTGTCCTCCAGGACCTTCAATTGAAACAGACATTAGCTTTCAATGGGTGCTCTGTACACACACATAAACATGACAGAAATTTGCAAGATCATTGTGATTGAATCTATCCTTGAAGTTGAAACAGAAATTCCAGGTCTTGGCAAACAGAGGATAAAAATACATTAAAGGAAGATGCTTTGCTTTAATGCACCATGCAGCATCATCCAGCCTTTCCTTGAGCCCCACTCACCTGAGCACCACAAAGTCCCGGCTGGGGTGGGGGGGCATGCGGTTGAGAACATACTGAAACACCTCTGTCTGCTTGTCCAGTGTCTCGCTCATTTTCCACTGTAGCAGATCCACGTCCCACAGGTGGCGCTCTCGCAACACACGGTTCAGCACTGCTTGTGAGATTTTAGATCAAGCGGTGTCTCCAAAATAGATAGGAGTATAAAACAGCGTCTAAAGTTAACCTGTATTTATTTGTTTATCTTTTTTGCTGCCAAAAGTGTAGGAGTTTCAAAGGCAGATTTATATGTCTTGTGTTTCCATTTCCATTTTGAATGTTAGAAAATGTAATGTTGTAAAATGTCCATTTTTATGTCGTATACAGTGCCTTGCGTAAGTAATGGGACAGCATTTTTTCTTCTTTTGGCTCTACGCTTCAAAAGTTTCTAAATCAAACAATTACTAGGTTAAAGTAGAGATTCTCAGCTTTTATTTGATGGTATTTGTGTACATATTGGTTTCACCATTCATAAATTGAACATCATTAAAAAGAAACAAAAGCACTGGTGAGCTCAGCAATCGCAAATGGGTTTGGTAGGCCAAGCACGACTTCCACAGTGGATGACCGAAGATGACTATAATTGATAAAAATCCCAAAACAACCGCAGAATACATCACCAGCCAAACTACAGACGCTTCACAGCAAGGTGCAAACCATTAGTTATCCTCAAAAAGGATGGCAGGGTTACAGTTTGCTAAAAATATACCTAAAAAGCCTGCAGAGGTCTGGAAAAAGATATTAAGGACCGATAAGATTAATATTATCAGAGTGATCGCAAGAGGAAAGTTTGGAGAAAAAAGGATCTTCCCAAGATTTACAGCAGACCACCTCATCTGTGAAACATGGGTGTGTTAGGTTTGGGCATGTATAGCTGCCACTAGAACTTGCTAACTTGTCTTAATTCATGATTGTAACTGCTGATGGCAGCAGCAGAGTGTATTCTGAAGTTTACAGAAACATCTTGTCTGCTCTAGTGCAAGCAATTGTGTTACAGCGGAATGTCTGAGGAACCAAATGACGGCACACAGAGAAGGTAGGGTTTAGCCCGAAGGCGTATTTAATAGTAAATAATAATAATAATAATAATAATAATAATAAGGAGACGGGTAAGGGAGAGAAAGATAATCCAAGGGGTCGTCGGGGTCCGGTCGGGGGGTCAATAATAGGAGGTCCAGTGTTCGGGGGAGGGGGAGAGAGCTGTGGGATAATCCGTAGTGGTAGTCATCGGGGTCCGGTCCAGAGTTCGTTAATGGGGGAATCCAGTAGTAGAGAGAGGTGGGTCCGTGGAAGGGTTGACGAGGGAGTCAGAGGAAGACGAGGGTTCTGGAGGGGCACAGGAGAACAAGGTGAGTCACAAGGGAAAAGACAAGACACAAGGAACAGCTAGGAAAACTCGGAAGGGCTAGAAGTGTCTGCGGGTCTCGTGGAAAGGTTTACCGTAGGTCACAGTACGATCTGGCACTGGAGTGAAGACCGGGCAGGGTTCTTATAGGGTGCTGATTGGGGATCGGGTACAGGTGCGCTGTTGACTGGGAGGAAGACGCTCCAGTGATGACCACCGCGGCCTCGAGGTGGTGCCAGAGGGTTGGTTAGGAGGGGGAACCGTAACAAATAGCCTCCAAATTCATTGTATGGTGCTACATCGTACAATAATACAATGACCCAAGCATACTGCCATAGCAACTAGAGAGTTTCAGGGCCAAAAAGTGGAAAGGTCTTGACTGGCCATGTCCGTCTTCAAACTTAAATCCAGTTGAACATGCATTTCATTTCCTGATAAGATTTTAGGCAAAAAGACCTCAAAACAAACAACAAATGAAGATGGCTGCAGTAAAGGCCTGGCAGAGCATCACCAGAGAAGATAATCGGCATCTGGTGGGGTTAATGGGTTGCAGACATCAGGCAGTTATTGGATGCAAAGGATTGTCCACCAAATACTAAACATGAGTGCTTAATTCGGACATTTGATGAATCTGTCCCATTACTTTTGGGTACCCTGAAATAGGGGGACTCACCCATAGAACAAGTGGTGTAATTTCTGAATGGTGAAACCAATATGTACAAAATTACCATCAGTCTCTACTTTAATCTCATATTAATTGTGTTACACAGAAAGTCTGAGGAACCAAACGACGGCACACAGAGAGGGTAGGATGAAGCCCGAAGGCGTATTTAATGGTAAATTATAATAAAGAAAAGGGGAATGGGGACGAGTGGAGAATCCAAAGAGAGTAGTCCAGGGTCGGTCCAGGGTCGGCAGGAGAGCGGGTAGTCAGACAGGCAGGTGGTCGGGCAGGCAGACGGGTAGTCAGACAGGCAGTGGGTCGAGCAGGCGGACGGGTAGTCAGATAGGCAGTGGGTCGAGCAGGCGAGGAGGCCCAGTAACAGGTAAGGGGCTAGGTCTGTGGAAGGGTCGACGACAAGGAGGACGAGGTATCTGAATGGGGGCACATGAGAACAGGTTAGGTTACGAGGAGAAGACAAGGCACAAGGAATTTGCAGGGTTTTCACAGGAGGGCTGAAGCGTCTGTAGGTCATGAGTAAGTACCATAAGACAGTACGGAGTGATTTATTTTACATCAATGAATATTCAGATCAATGAATATTCAGACTGGATCTGAATATTCATTGATGTAAAATAAATAAGGAACACTAGTATTTTGTCAATAATAATATCTGTTAAACAATAAATAACCAATGATGTAATCAAATACATGTTTGTAATACCATCAAACCCCACCTTGTTGAAATCAAATGAAAAGATATGGTCGACAGGAACCGTGATATCTGAAAGGGAAATGCTTGCATCACTGGAGTGATGTCCGGGCAGGGTTCTTGCAGGATGCTGATTGGGGATGGGTTGCAGGTGTTCTGATAGAAGATAGAGCACAGGTGCGTTGCCGACTGGGGACTGAGCGCTCCAGCAATGATCTCCGTGGCCTTGAGGTGGTGCCAGAGGGTTGGTTAGGGGGAGGGACCATAACAAATTGTTTGATTTCAAATCAAAACCTTTAGAGTGTAGAGCGGGTAGGGTTTAGGTGTAGAATGCCCTAAAGCCAATTTTAATTAATCACAGGGGATTGAGAAAGACACAAAAGAAAAAGAAAGAGACCTATGTAACATATTGGAAAGAAACTACAAAAAATCTAAGTAAATTGAGTTGTTATCTGGCCCTAAACAGAGAATACACAGTGGTAAATTACCTGAAGAAAATCATTGACTATGTACAGACTCAGTGAGCATAGCCTGGCTATAGAGAAAGGCCGCCATAGACACAACTGGCTTCCCAGAGAAGACAGTCTATGCCCACTCTGCACAAAATGAGGGAGAAACCGAGGTACATTTCCTAACCTCATGCCAACAGTACAGTGAAATTAGAGATATTTTTTCCCAAAAATTTCAGACATCCACAAAGAATTTATAACAAAAACAAATACTGAAAAATTACCATATTTACTAGGCGAAATACCCAAATGTCAAATCTTAGCAGCAAAATGTGTAACTTTGTGCCACATCCTAAGGACAGCCAGTGGACCATAAACTGTACTATAACTGTTTATTGTTTTTGTTTGTTATTTCCATTGTTAGCTTATTACTATTTGTCTTCACTTTCTGATTGTTTTTACCTGTATAATACTGTATATACCTATTTTATGATTGCTTGTGATGCTTTGGCAATGTAAACATTTGTTTGTTCATGCCAATAAAGCCAATTGAATTGAGAAAGACATTTAGAAACCCTTTTAATTTCTCTCCAAAAAATATATTTCACACATTGAGCAGTGGTTAATTAAAGTTTAAACAACTAACTGTCAAGCAGACATTCAGTAGTTAATTAAAGTTTAAACAACTAACTGTCAAGCAGACATTCTGAAAGCAGACATTCAGAAGATGAATGAAGACATAAGTGAATTTACATTATAACATTGCTGTCTTAGAGGCAAATAGATAGTTCTGTGACCTTCAGTTTCTCATGGACTTCATACAGAGTACCCACCCGCTGAGAGTTCTTAGAATCACTGCTCCCCAGTCCGAGAGCCTCCTAATTTAGTGGTTAAGTAGAGCCATCTTGTGGACAAAGCCACAGTTTACTAAATATGTCTCTCCATATGCTGTTTTATTTTTCATGTGTTATCACAGAATGTCTGCATTTCAAAATATACTCAAGCCACAGATATGCAGCCTGCTGATAAACATGGACTGCACAACTCCACTACACTGTTGTTTCATTAAAGGCTTGCAGAAATGCCATTAATGAGATGGTCCACAGTCCTCCATATCATGCCTTTCATTATTTCACAAATTGGTTCTAAAAGCAGTTGGTTTCAAAACCGTTATAATAACTAATATTTATCAGTTTACAGTAGTCACATTCAAGCAAGAGTCACCTATACAGCTATACTATAATTTCAAATTAGAGGATTGAGGAACATAGGCCGAATATAGGCTGTAATACACAACACACCCACCAGAAAATGGTGACATCAAATAAGATTTATGTGTGTGTGTGTAAGCATTTGAAGTTTGAGATAATTCCCGGCACAAACGGGCCATTTGCAACCAAACGATCTGACTTGCCGATTACAGTAGCTGAGTGTTTATATCTGGTTAGTTAATCCAGGTAGGCAGAGGATCGCGGGTAGAACAACGGGTGATGACCATCAGCTGTGAGCGAAATTTAGCTGAGGAACAGATCTGTGTTCTCTGGTCTGTTAAATACTCAAGTGTACGGTCGCTTTCATAGCAGACAGCCGAAAAACACATTGTTCTCTACGTTCACCCTCTAAGGGGATATGCAAAGCATACGGTCTCTGATGAAGTTCATACTATCTCCGATCGTAGAACGTTGTTATCGTTTCTCACTTATGAAAAAATTCCTAAGGACGAAATAAGATGAATGAATGAATGAATAAAAGCTTAACAAAGATCAATCGTTGGCCAACCTCAAACAAAAGGGGGTTTATCAACTGGCTACACATTTTGGTAACATTTACTGTAGTTATACAATGTAGCCTATTTTGTCCCAGATGTCAAATAAAAATATGATATAATTGTCACAATCAGTAGTCTATCACAGACAGTGGTTCTCAAACTTTTTGGCTCGCACCCCCCAAAAACTGTATGTCAAGACTTGCAAATGTCATGACCTACACACTTGTTTGTTGCTCCCCGGCATTTTGACCATTGCATCTGACAACCGCATGCGCACAAGCAAGTTTATTATCCACATTGACAGCTACATATAGCGTAAGCTATTGACATGCAAGGCCATAAATGAGTACAATTCTCCTCGATGAAGCAGGCCTAGGCTAAAGTTATTTCCAATGACTGAGAAAATAAAGATGAAAAATGTAAATCATTATAATATTTATCTTGAATTCTAATTTGTATTCAATTAAATAGTTGCGAAAATGGAGGATGAAAGGCGTGTTTAGTCTGGTAAAAAAAAAAGCACATGGTTCTAAAAGTGAATACGCCATTGTTTGTGAACAGTGTAATTTTAAACAAATACTGTATAGCTTCAAAACATGGTTAAAACTTCTATTTCATGGTTGTCAGTCCTTGCATCCATGTTAATGTATGTAGTTGTATTGTATCTTCTTTTCAAGAAAGTAAATAGCTAACCTTACTATGGAGTTCTGAGGGAATGATGATGTCTGGTATGATCATCCATGTTTCTATTAACAATGTGATGTGCATTGGGACATAGACCTCCCATGTTGGGCATTGTGCTCAGGACAGAAATATAGCTCTACTGTGCTTGCTTACTTGACTTCAGTTATCCACTGCCTGCAGCGTAGGAATGAGTTGTCATTGGAGACAGGATCAGAACTCTTCTATTCCCTCAAGAGCTCTTCCTTGTGTTGTGAGTGAGAGTGTATGGGAGTGTGGTATGTCAACGTGTTCTGTTTTTTGTGTGTTGACAGTGTCACTGACATGGCTTCTTATTAATGAGCTAGAACAGGTATTTGAGGTCAAAGGTCATAAAAGGTGGTTGGCCATTTGTTTTGTCTCTCCCTTTTTGTTATTCTTTTAATGGTATTCACTTGTTGACAAAGTAAGCGTAAACACAGATTTCATCATTTTTTAAAAATTGTTTATTAAAAAATTGTTGTCTCTGGAGCTTGACTGAAGCACAATCCAGCACCCTAAAAACAGGTATGAACAAGTCAAACCTGAGTCCATTTTTCATAACCTACAAGGTCAAGGTCAAAGTAAAATAAAATTACACCCATTCAACTGTTGAAGCAACGTAAAACCAGCTTACAATTTTGTACCATATCTATTACAATAATGTTGACAGAATGGAAGAATCAATATGTAGGCAAAAATGCTTGTACTATCGAACCTTTCATATATACAGTATATACAGCTAGTATGCATGATGTGCACACATAGCATATCTTATATATAGCTTTACATTTGAAATTAATACAATATACATGCTTCACAGAAGCTTTTAAGAGGTTGAATGTCCTAGACACTGTAGATCATGACTGCAATAATATTAATTATTAAAATAATAACAATTACAATAACATAACAACATCACAATGTAACTGTAATCCTAATGCTAAGGGACATTGGCAGGATGATTCTCTTCCCCATTGGGTAATAATGACCAGCACCTGTAAGAGGTCTCCTTTTGTTACTGTGCAAGTACAAAGAAGCTCCAAATTATCAGATCATCTATGCTGTCACAAAAAACACTTTGTTTTACTGCTGGAGCCTGCCTTTTGTCATGATTTTCAGGGCTCAATCCCCTTCTCACTGTTGAGCCGGCATGGGTGGCGTTAGCATCAGATCTTGGTCTCTGGGCCTTCTGTTGTGAGTGGATGGAAGGAGTTGCGGATTCGGGCGGCTTCAGCGGCACAGAGGTTACCAAAGGCTTTGTTGTACCACTCTGGAGTTCTCCCTCTGAAAGAGGTACACAATGAGACAAGGTTGTGAGCCTAATGTACGTATAACGTACTCCCAAACCCTCCCAAACCCTTCTCTCGAAACGTGCATACATACTGTACACTGAACTTCAAATTCAAACACTCAAATGTAGAGATGCTAAAACAATTATACAAACTCATGAGAGATCTTATGAGTAAAGACATAATTTCTTTTGTGATTAAGTGTCTAATGTGTCCACTCACTTCAGGTCCACCCTGCAGATATGGGTCAGTCTGGACTTCCCAGAGCCACAGGGCTCCAGCAGGTAGTTAGACTCCAGTACCACGGCCCGTACCCCTCCAACAGGAGGACAGCCCTCATGCTCTATGGACACAGACACCAGGGCACATGTGCCTTTGGGCAAATCTGTCCTCCAGGACCTTCAATTGAAACAGACATTAGCTTTCAATGGGTGCTCTGTACACACACATAAACATGACAGAAATTTGCAAGATCATTGTGATTGAATCTATCCTTGAAGTTGAAACAGAAATTCCAGGTCTTGGCAAACAGAGGATAAAAATACATTAAAGGAAGATGCTTTGCTTTAATGCACCATGCAGCATCATCCAGCCTTTCCTTGAGCCCCACTCACCTGAGCACCACAAAGTCCCGGCTGGGGTGGGGGGGCATGCGGTTGAGAACATACTGAAACACCTCTGTCTGCTTGTCCAGTGTCTCGCTCATTTTCCACTGTAGCAGATCCACGTCCCACAGGTGGCGCTCTCGCAACACACGGTTCAGCACCACTGACGGAGGGGCCTCCACCTCCACCGACACACGCCAGCGCCGCAAGGGGTTCCCATCACCCACCTGAGCCGGACACAGGGACACAACACAATGTTTTCGCATTATCCTGAAAGACTGAAGAATGTTCTGAACTGAAATTAAGCCTCTAAGATGGACCCTCAGCATTTGAATCTTATCCTGTGATTGTTAGAGTGTTGTTATTTATAAGAAATGATGTTGCTTTTAAACATGTGCTAAGCTCTTGAGTTACTGAGAAGCTACTGTGCTGTATGTGTAGACTCCTTGTGTAGGGTTATGATGATACATACATTTAGTTTAAGCTCTTCTGTCAACCCACCTTCTTTTTTTTAAATATATGTTTTTAGGGCATTACTGCTTTATTGGGATAGAGATTGACAGGAAGGATGGATGAGAGAGGAGGGATAACATGCAGGATATGTCGATGGCCGGAAATCAAACCAGGGACCTTGCGATGACGTGGTATGCGCCTTAGTGTGCTACGCCACTGAGCGCCCCTCAACCCACCTTCTTATAGTAGAGCTCTGTGTTGTCAGCGCTGGTGCAGGACACCCAGCCCTTTGCCTTCTCGCGGGCCTCTTTGAGAAGGTTCTGCAGTCTCCCCTCCATGTGGGTTTGGTAGGAGCCATCATCCTCCTCCAACTGTTTACACAGCTCATCCAAAGTGGGCGCATGCAGGTCTGCCTCCACGTAGGAGTTCCGTGACTGAGTCACCATCTCATGAGGAATCTAGTGGACACCATGGCACACAAATGCAGAACGTAAATAAACAGCATTCTTTATGCATACTGGTATGCAGCCTAAGGTGAGACACAGGCAGACACAAAAGGGAACAAAGCTCTAGACTACATAGGGCTATATTTTAAGAGCGTAAAAATCAGTCCGCACAAACGTGGCCGCTGTCGGGGGCGCTGGTGGTGGCACTGAGGTGGGGTGTGTCTGAAATAATAGTGCTATTTTCAAGGCCAGATTTTTCAGCGCACATGATGGCAATTGACATGCTTATTGAACATGCCTCTGTTTACTACTACTCTACCCACATAAGTGCAGATGAGACAGCACTACAGCGCAGCCCATGAGGTTGATTTTAACATCCCTGCATCCAGTATATCCTTACCTCAAATAGATGGTTGCACTCTACAATCATGTGAGCAAGGCCCTGTGTTGCCGCCAGGTTTTCATTCAGGTCCTTTTGATCAGGCCTTCCCATGGCATACTTCTTTTGCATGGCCCTGTGGATTACAGGAAGAAAATCAGTTTGCACAGCGGAATCCTCCAGCTGAGGTGCACAATGAGGTTCATCGTGTTTATGATCTCATAAAACACAGTGCTTTTAAAGAGTATCTTGGAAATCCAGAACCTTCTTAAAACGGCACAGAAACAGACTTATCTATACCCCTGAGGCCTAAGCAAACTCTGTAACTGGTTTTACATCTATCTGTATAGAGTTCTAGTTAGGGGGAGATAATCATCTGGGTTTTATGTATAATAGTAGGATATACAGTGCCCTGCCTAAGTAATGGGACAGTGAAGCTTTTTTTCTTCTTTTGGCTCTGTACTCCAAACATTTGGATTTGATATCAAACAATTACTATGAGGGTCAAGTAGAGATTCTCAGGTTTTATTTAAGGGTATTTGTGTACATATTGCTTTGACAATGTAGAAATGACAACACTTTTTTATAAATAGTCCCCCTACTTCAGGCCACCAAAAGTAATGGGATAATAAGCTTGACAGGTGTTTTTGGTAAGTCATGTGTGCAGGCATAAGAGAGCTGTCAATGTCTAGTATTGATTCTAGGCTGTGCGTTTGTCTTTGGAGTCTGCTATTGGTGTCAACATGAAGACCAAAGAGGTGTCAATGAACGTCAAGAAAGTCATTATTAGGCTGAAACATCAGGGGAAAAAAGTATCTGAAACATAGACAAAACCTTAGGCTTGTCAAAATCAAAAGTTTGGAACATCATTAAAAAGAAAAAAAAGCTCAGCAATCGCAACCAAGCTGGTTGCTTCACTTTCCCATTACTTATGTATGTGCTCATTACTTATTTGAAGTATATTGAGAGATACTGAGCTAATTTCTTTAGGGCAGGTCTGATAAATGAACACTCCATAGGACCGCAGCTATTACTGTAGTTTACCTGGGTGACAGATTGTCCTTCTTCAGGATGTTTAGGTGGAAGAGTGAGGGTGCCAGACATACTGCGATGTTCATGGGGGTCATCTGGTTCTCCTCCACAGACGAAGTGACATCAGTCAGGAAGCACAGCAGTGTCTGCAGCACTTCTCTGTTCTCATCTGACATGAGCATTATAGCTGACTGGACAGCCTGCAACCTCTGGTCCTTAGGTACATCTGTATGAACAAAGGTAAACAAGAAGGGAAGAGTGAGAAAAAGATAGTGGTCCTCTGGTCCTCTGTGGCTCAGTTGGTAGAGCATGGCACTAACAACACATAGGTTGTGGGTTTGAATCCTGCTGGGATCATATGTACTGAAATGTATGCACTCACTGCAATGTAAGTCGCTTTGGATAAAAGCGTCTGCTAAATGGCATATATTATGATAGTGGTTGAACCATTCAGAGAGATATCAGTATGATGCGCGCATGCTTGTGTGTGTACATGCATGTATGTGTGTGTCTCTGTGTTTCAGCCCTTACACTGGTAGATGTGAAGGAATGTCTCCCCTAGCTTGCTGGTGAGCAGCGGCTCAGGTAGATCTCTGAAGAACTGCTTCACCATATCTGCCACATCGTAGGCAGACTGGTCCTCATAGCTTACATCCTCTGGGGAGTTCTCATTCATCTGCCTCAGCGCCTGGATACGAGACTTCACCCCTGACTTACGAAAGAGACCCACCTAGAGAGAGTGGAGGTAAGTGTTGACAATACTTTATGGTACAATAATTTATACAGATTTCTCTGGGATCCAGTGAAAGAGTCAACTGTGACTGACCTGGTCCAGACATTGGCTCCTCAGGTACCGCAGTGCCTGCTGCAGACTGAGGGGTAGGGGCTGGCCTGAGCGCTGGACATGCACTATCAGAGGCACACCAAACACATTCTTATCCTTGTAGTCTGGCACTTTCATTCTCTTCATGAACTTTGGCACTGACCTAAGAGGGACACCACCACAAGATGAATATAAACTCCTGGAATTGAAGTGGAGGCTTTAGGTACAATATGTCATGCTTTCGCTCTGTATTAATTGTCCACACACCTCTCCATGCTTGTTGTGTGTGCAAGACTCACCAGGTCCAGCCATGCTTGTTGGACATGGAATACTTTTCCATGATGGCAGTGAGGCGCAGCAGGGAGAACTTCTGCAGCAGACTTAGCTGGCCTGCTGATTGGTTGGTGATCTGCAGGGAGGCCACTGAATGGCTGAGGCGATTGGATATCTGGAAGCTGGGCCATCGCAAGCTAATGGCCAAGAAGGCTATCATTAAAACGTTGTCTCTTAGAGGAATCAGTTTACACTTATGTGCAACAATATATGTTTATTAACTGTAGTAACAACATTGTATTATTATAGCATGAAAACTATGCGTGAGAGCCTTACCGATTAGGTCTGGTGAGCGAAGCCCCAACTCCAGAGTCCCTCCTCTCCCTAAGCCCTGTTGAGTCTGTCTCGTTGAGGGACACTCCATCCCTGTCCCCATCATTGGGCGTCATCTGGCCCTCCAGCGCGGAAATCCCCTCAAAGTCTAGTGTGATCTGACTGGAGGACTGCAGGCCCGCCATCTCCTCCCCTCCCCCTCCCCCCAGCATCAGCCCCTCCCCAGCAGGCAGCACGTTCTTGGACCAGTGGTCCACTATCTGCTGCAGGCCATTGACGTGCTGCAGGATGTCGTCCAGGTGTGGAAATAGGTCCTCCTTCTCCAGGTCTATCAGGTCCCCGGTGCTGGCATATAGGTGGGAGCCAGGGACATTGTCATACACACTGATGCGGCTGCCCCTAGGGCAGAACTGTGTGATGGGCCTGGGCTCCTTGGTGATAGGAGGCAGCTGGGAGTCCAGGTGCATGCTATCTGTGTGCCAGTTGATGGAGGCCCCGTTGGTGGGGGACAGGCTCTCTATGGACAGTGCTTTGGGGAATGTCCCTGGCTTGTGGTCTTTGGGGATGTGTACCACCAGGTCCTCGTAGGAGCGGAACTCATTTCTGCGGTTCTCCTCGGCCACTCTCTTCACCTGAGTGCCTGTGAAGATGTCCACGTCCTCCAGGTACATGCCACTGCGCTTGTGATTGGCTCTATGCAGCTTGCGTTCCTTCAGGTTTGGCGTGCTGGCAGCACTGCCCCCGGAGTGGCTGCTGCCTTCGCTGCTGAACTGGGACTGGGAGGGCAGACCTCTGCTGGAGGGGGGCTCTAGGGCCCCTCCATCTCCGTTGATGATCTCCACACAGTGCAGCGTCTTCAGAGCCTGAGGCTCCTGCTGCAGCACCGGGGCACTGATAACTAGTGTCTTACGTCCCCTACCCAGAGTCCCACGAGAGCGCAGAGTCTCCATGCGCCTCAAGAAGTCTTTGGCATGCGTGCGTCCTGCCCTGCCCTGCTTGGCGGGCAGCGAGCCATAGTGGGAGATGTCTTTGGGGATGTGGAGCAGGGTGAGGGAGGTGGAGTCTGGCATGGCTGCAGAGTCAGAGCAGGTGCGGTTTGAGCAGTCTGAGTCCTCTGTGCTAAGGGCTCTGTGTCCACTGCCCCCACTGCTCTCACTGTGCTGGGAGGAGAACTCAGGCTCACTCAGGTCTGTCAGAACACTCTCACTACTAGTGGTAGTCCTCAGATCCAAGCCCTCCCTGGAGCCCTGGCCATCCACGTGGGGACCCAGCAGACAATCAATGTCCTGCAGCCTAGACCAGCGCCGGCTGCTCCACTCAAAGGTCCATTTGTCACTGATCGCAAAGAGGTCTTCTTCATCAGAGTCTTCACTCTGGGCACAGACAGGGAAATTAAATAAAGTAATCAGTAACTAGTGAGGCAGACATTTAAAAGTTACAGTACATAGACACAGTGGTATAGATAACATTTAATAATCAATCAGAATAATTTGTTCTATCTAAGCAGATGGATCAGATACAGTGAGAACCTGAGAGCTGTGATGGGTATGTTGCATCACAGTCTATCTAAGGAGGGACAAATTTGATCTACAGGAAATGGCCAGAGGATGTATCTGCTGACTATTAACAACATTAAAACAGGAGACATTTTTAAGCCAAGAGGCTTTATTTTACGATGGGGGAGGATAAAAAACAGAAACATTGAATCAATTCAGACATAACAATGGCAAAATCTCAAGTATCATAGAATCTAGGTTAAAGGGGTGAAGGAGGATTACATTGTTGTTGCAAGATGCAGATACTGTATAGACATTTGGCCAAGACTGCAACAGAATAGTGAGAAGATCTTCAGGTTTTTACCTGTTCAAACTTTTCCAATTCAAGGCATAATGAAATGTGACATTTCAAAGGTGGAAATCTTTTCAATAACAACAAATTACATCTAATAAACACAATATAACAACAGTAGAATACTGTATTGTACATCAATTCCCCATGAGCATTTTAGAAAATCCAACATTGTATTAACATTGTTTTTTGGTTGCAGCAATGTCTAAATCCAAACATTGTTGTTGTAAAAGGATTTTGATTCACTGTCTTGTGCCAACCATAGAGAAACAACGGAAAATAACTGTGGGACAACGTTAAAACCAAACACTGCATCGTAGAATGTGATATCATCATACAATGTTCGTTTATTGTTGTCATTTGATGGTCATCATACAATGTTGCTACGTTGTTTATCATGATTTGAAAATGAAACTTAACATTGGCAGTTAACGGTCAGCATCAGATCATCTCACAGTTGAAAATAATAGTTTTAAAATGTTGCCTATTTACATTCTGAAAATCAGCATTTGACAGTCATCACACAACATTGTGACACAGTTGGACTATATGGACTGTACAGGAAAGTTTTCTACATTAACTGACAGTCATGATCCAAAATTGTAACAAGGTTGTCCATTGATTCCCAACTAAAGGGACATGTAATTACATTAATAGAAATGCCTTACTTAACATAAGCTATATGAGTACTTTCTCCATGCACTACAATTGAATAAACACTTCTTTATGACGCCGTTTGAGGTTTGAACCCACAAGCTTTTGGTTTGTAGTACATTGTTCTATCCACAATTCCACTAGTCCACTGCTGCAACATAAGAGTAACAATGGGGTTCAAATTGTGTAGAGAAATTAGAAACTTCTGTAGCACAGAATTGTTGGACATATTAAACAAGTGTGAGAAGAAAAGGTTTTGTTGTTGTATTAGAAATGGTTCAATGGTCTGAACCTTTATAACCTTTTGAAATAAATAATTATTTTTTATGTTTTCATTCTAGTTCTGTTTTTAACCTCATATGCATGGAGTGTGTAGTATTGTTACATTATCCAATTATTCATAGAGGCTATGTATCATGTTAATTTTTAAACTTAACATTTGTGACCCTAATGGAGGTGTATAATCTGTTTCTGGACTCTGGAATGACACTTAAAATTGGGACTTATTATACAGTAATGTGGTTATTATAAAACATAGAATATCAAACAAAAATAGATATTAAAAAATCTATAAATATCTAATAAAAAATCTAATAACATGTTATTAATGGGTGAGTAACATTAACAAAGTTAAATAATGTATACTCATACATTTTTATCACACTGAGGATTAAGAAATCCTCAGTATGTAACAGAACAGAAAGTAAACCCTACCCTATGTAGAAAACATTGAAGCTGTTGAAATGTATCTGTAGAAGTCAATTAAATCAATGGTTAGAGTGTACATTAACTGAAACACTAGATAACAGTGCTCAAGCCAATTTATAGCAAAGTGCAAATGTGTGGTCTTCCAAAACTGTAATTTGAAATCTGCACTGACCTGGTGGCGCACAAAGTAAGTCAACGCAATATCTTACAAGAGGTTATAAATAAGTCCCAAGTAAGGATACATAAAAAAGTGAGTACAGTGAATTCAAATGTAAAATGTAATCCTGATTGTAAAATATGCCTCATATCAATGCCCTAATTGCTCAGATAAGTGAAATACTGGGGGGGAAACTAGAACAGATCAATACTTTTGTTTTGTGTATCCATTTGGTTAGGAAGTTCATGTTACATCAATATTAGACTTTTAACATTGTAGTTGCGTAAATAGGCAACATTTTAAAAACTATTATTTTCAACTGTGAGATGGTCTGGTACTGCCAACATTAAGCCATGTGCAACCCATGTGCAATCATGTAGCAACGTTAGATGATGAGCATCAAATGACAACCTTAAGTCATTGTTGAAAAATAACCATAACATAAAAACGTCTAATAAACAGTTAATTCCAACCAACGTGTGACTAACCAACAACCATCAAATAACAATATCAATCCAACTTTACAAAAGCTACAGAGCTCCAGTGTTTGCATTTTGAAGTTTAAAACACTTTCAAAAACAAAACTCTCACCACCGTTGAAAAACATCAGTTTGGTAAGTTGTGACACAATATAAAATACCCATGGGGTTCATTCACAAAGCTGTAACTAAACAAAAAAAAGTAATTCAATAAAGGTCTTAAGAATAATTTAGCCTCTACTTACTTTCTTCTTAGGAAGGTACACGTCAAGTTTCATAGAGGCACACTTGTTCAAGGTGTTTAGCCGTCTGGAAGAAAAATAATCCAAACATGCAGATTAATCTTCATAGGATAATCTCAGTCTACAAAGCTCACATAGCTCTTACAAAGAAGATACTAGAAAAAAGACCCTACCAAACAGCAGCAGCCGCTAACCTGATCAGCCACCATATTCAGATCTGTTCCCCAATCCTGGAGCTAACTCTCCCCTATGGCCTCGGCAACTCAAACCTAATTAAGCCTGGTAATTGGCAGATGTTCTGGACTGTCTCTTTGCCTTGAATCTAATTGGTTGTGGCAGCAGAGGGTTAGTCCGCAGTGGTTTGACTGGAGTGATTCTCCATGAGTGGCTAATGGACTAGCCTTTGCTCCAGCTGTAGTCAGACTTCCTGGGTCCACTTAGTCATTCCCTCTGTTTATCTCTGTTTCTGTCTTCTGTTGTTCTAGGTGCCCAAAGACAACAAGAGCCATAGATCCTCCCCTCCTTTGATGCCATTAGTCATGCACTTAACATTCTAATTAGCCTGATCTACTCATGATAAGTGTGGGTTTCTCAAATCTATAAGGGGGCTCAAATTTATCTGAGTATGTAAACACACATGAAAATAAAGATGGCTTTTCAATGTCCCTGTTGGTATTCTTTGGCCTTACCTTTTTGGTTTACTCAACTGGTTTAGAATTGGTTCCAATTAAAACCCAAAAGCTCTTTGAGTAACAATGGGGCTTCACAATATTTCCCATAAACAGTAAAAGAGGAGGCCTGGGAGTCTGGGCCAGGAGATTAGAGGCTTGTGGGAGCATTGGCAAACTGGAGTAAATAAAATAGGGCCTCTCAAAACTGTGTGTGAACCAACAATAACACAGGGGAAAAGATTACAACACATTCCACATTAATCACACACAAGGAAACTGGGACTAAATTGAAGACAGGATCATTTGTAGTGTGATAATTGTAACTTCAGATATTGTTCACAGGGTTTATGTGTATTCCGTGACAGTAAAATCCTTCAGATATAGTAGTAGATGAAGAGCCAAACCTCCTCCAGTCCCGTAGCCAAAAGGGACACAGACAGGCTGCATGTTCCCATGGTGCTTACTGTAGCTATAGGACCCTTTTGAGGAGAGAGTGTTAAGGCTGGATAAAGGGAGGGCCCCTAACTACCTAAGACTAAAGAGCTTTGAATATGGGGGATAATAGGGGTTGACTAGTCAGGGATCAAAGAAAGCAGTTGTGACCGTGAAATACTGTATCTGATTCAATCAATAACATCCACAGTTTGAAGGGAGTATTATTCTGCACACCAGAGAGTGACGATGTGAGAGATTGTTTACCAAGCTTCCCCTTCCATGTCGCCATAAAGAAACAGAGAAGTCATGGACAGAATCACATGGAGTTGGGAACTGGCAGCCATTGTCTTCTTTTCATTCCAGGGCTAGTTTGGAATTTAGATGAGTTGCTTAAGGGTTGTTTAGAGTCACAGTATATTGAGTTGTGTAAAGCACCCTACTCTCGCTTCCCCGCTTTTCCTCTGAGAACAGTCTCCATAGCAACCTTGGTAACTGAAGCACTGTTGTCATTTCCATTTAAGAATGTCTGTCTTGATAAAGGGAATATAATGATGACGTTCAACTGCTAGTTAAGTCAAAGAGAAGCTTCTATACTTTCTATACTCTTTTTGTTGAAAAGGGAAATAAATCAGATAATCCCCATGACATTTACTGTACAGTCTGTGATGTCTTCTGGAAGGGATACCATTCTGAAATGTGTAGCTTCTTGTTCATCAGTAGTGATTATCACTCCCCTAGGGCTCAAGCACTAAGTACTCTCTGGCATCATCTTACTAACTGACTCAGTGCTGGATCTGAGTCATTAGACCAAGTGGTATATTCAGACTTTCACAATCAAATTAAAGCCCTACGTACATTGTTATAACTTACCTGCAGAGAGGTTCCACAAGGTCTTTGTCCAGAAAGTCATGATCTTTTTTAACAGGAGAGATGTCGATAGGAAACTGATAATCTGAGAAGGAAATTGAAGAAATCAGTATGTTCCTCCATTCAGAAGTTAGCTAGCTCCTTAAGGGGCAAGCTGGAAACACTTGGTAAGATATTTCGAGCAGCGCATTACTATCTTATGCGAGAAGTAAAGCAAAAAACCCAGAAGACCACATTCTTTCCAGTGAAACATCCAAGAGCAGGAGTGCAGAAAATTGTTTTGGACTACTGATGTTAATGAGGAGAGACAGGGTTTGCCCAAATAACGGCGCTCAGACTTGTGCAGGCATTACGTCTTGCTTTGGGTATGGGCCTCCTCTTACATAACCGAAGAGACTAAATGCAGACCCTCTGAATCTAACATTCCACTGTATTCATGTGGTGTCATTAAGTTTTTGTGAAAAGCATCGCCCATTCATATAAGTGAAAACACAGATCTCACTGAGCTCTTGTTTGGGGAATTGTAAAATTGTAAAATAGTCTTTAAACTATGTCTAAATGCAGTGTATAAAATGTGAAAATACTGGAAAACTAAATATAAATATAAACATCACTTGAACTGAAACACTTAAGTCTTGGTAAATATCTTATCCTTTTGAGACCACACTATGAATGGAATTGAATACAGAGGGACAGACTACAGCCGACATAAGAGACTGTAGCAGCAACTCTCACATACAATAAAATAGAGAGAACTGGGGTCAGTGTTTTCCTTTTACAACCAGCCACAATCCCTGCCAGCCAGATTCATGACACCCCTCACACTTAAAGAGACCTGGCTCAGGAGCCGGCAAGGTTTGGGGGGGAAAGAGAGCTTGCTTTTTCCAAGCCATGATAAAGCCATTTTTTTCCCATGACCTCTTACTTTTAGTGTGCTGGACATGTTTGGGTAGTAACTCTAGCTTGGAACTAGCCAGACGAAAATCCTGCCGAGATTCTTCTCTCTCCTGTCCTCTTTGAGTTGAAAGGTGACCTAGCTTCTAAGCCACCTGAGGACAGCTGTGTAAATGAAGCTTTCCATGCAGCACCATGGGCCACAACTACAGTACATGGTAATATACCAGGACACACTGTGCTACATGATTCACTTGTCATATTAAACACTCCACATGAATGCTATCATTGACAGCAACTAATTTAACAGTAGACATTAACTTCAAAAATAAAACTGCTATTTTTGGTTTACTACTTGGCTTTTTAGTCTAATACTTAATTACTATCTATATCATATGACAAAACAATTATCTCCCGAAATAGCTGTCAATGCATTTCAACTTTGGTAATGCATGTGATAAAGGCTATATACAGGATTTTATTGGATGCTTTTATTACCTTCAAAGAGCTGAGCGTATTGGGGAAATCCTGCCGCCCGCAGCCAGTCGCACGCTTCCTTTGCCTCGATTTCTACAACACAACAAGATAATGAGTGTGTTAGTCTGGTTGACACACACGCACCATGTCTCACACGTTCATCCCGAGCTTGACAAAAACCTTACAGCAACCACCTCTGCTGTAAGGGTCTCCAGGGATAGCTGGTTCCTCTACTCATCCTATGAATTCAACCAATGACTTATTAGTGTTTTTTTTTTTAAATGATTTATATAAACTAATAATAATAAACTACTTATAAACTCTCTATAAACCCCTTATAAGGGTAACCTCAATGTTGTAAGTGTTACCAAAATAACTTTGGAAAAATAGGAAAATGGTGCTGAGACTTATAGTTAGACTATACTATACTGAGGTACAAGATAGTTATGTCTGGATTTTAGGACCCTCTATATCCCAGAGGGTCAGTCATGATTTTTTGAGGTACCCCATGTCTAACATGGAGAAACACGAGAGCTTGTAACAACCTGTGGTGTGGTTTCTTTTAGCTTGGATATAGTATGATATAACCTGAGCACAAAGTCATAAAGAGAAAGTGAAATAAATACATCCCTGAACAGGAAGGGATGTATTTGTAATGTTGTTGAATATAAGTGAATATCTGTCTCTTTTTCAAGACCATGAACACTTTATGATTTAAGTGAGTGTTTTACAAAAGACTATACATTATCAGATATCTAAAAATAAAGCTAAATATTGATCCTTAAAAATTAAAAAGACCAAATTAGCTTATTCAGCTATAATCAACAGCAATCCTTGTTGACAATGCTATTTCATTAAAGCAGAGTGATCAAATGCAGACTGTGCTCTGTTGATTGTGTTGAAGTGGCTAGCTCTAGCCTTATGTCCCTTTGCAGCTGTCCTGGTAGCTTTCGCCTGTAGAGGTGACCCTTTGGCTGGGGTCATGCTCTGGCCCTGCTGACCTCTCAAGCATGACGTCTCTGGGCTCCAGAGCCCCTGATGACAGGGAGGCTCAGCCACTTATCCAGGAGAGGAAACAGACCATTCTCACTCCTCCATCAATGCTAATGGAGCTGGGTGTCATTTGCTGCCATAGGAAGACTGAATAACTGAGTGTAACAGTAATAAGGCAGGACACATGGTCAAACATGGAAAAAACCCACTGGGCCAAGATTCTATTAAACATATACAGTAAAGAAAAACATAAATTCAGCAAAAGTTAATGCTATACCGTTTTAAAAAATCTAATTTGATTGACAATGAAATACATTTTATGCGAATGGAATCAGTAGTATTATGACATTAAAGAATTTATTTTGAATGAAATTGTATTTCCATAAATAATCTCACCTGCCCCGGCAGCACAGACAAAGACTGTCATCATTGGTAAAAAAGCAGTTTGAATCTCATTGGAAGCCCGAGACCCTAATATAAAGTAACCACAGTAATTCAAACTCCTCAGTGAGGCAGACAATGTCCACTCCATGAACAGTGATGAGAAGAATGACACTGGATCATGGCTCAAGTTTAAATATCACAGCAGAGGGGCACAAAAGCAGCACCCTCCACCCCAAATCCCCACAACAGTCTTTTCAACAATGCGTCTGCTGTGAATAATGAATAGTGTTTCAAATAGGTCTCCCATCACACAAGTGGAGTGTCCTTTTTCCCTCCCTGTCTGCGTCTGACGCTCTGTGAAGCATGATCATTAATCACAGTAAATTTAATCTGTGTCTCCACACACTCGAGTAATAGTGACAGTTCTAACCTTTCACAGTCATTTCATCTGTCCTCCACCCCTTCTCAAATTGCCGCTCTCACCTGTGTCACTACAATTCAATGACCGCTGACTTTGGTCCACAGACAAACCACCAACTGAATAAATATTAACAGTTCCCAGTGTGTCCTTGGTACATGACAAAATCCACTGTTTACCCCTAAAAGCGCATGGAGATTAACAGTTGAGTCAACATGTGAAATCTCCCAACAGCCCCAGTTCCATTCCCACCTGGGTCACCAGGAGGTAAAGGTTTCCAGCCTGACTAGCCTTCCCTCCCAGGTGGATATTAGGGCTGTATTGTTCCACTGCACCACATATTGAGAGCGCCGCCAGCTCTATTCTGTGTCCCACAGCCGCAGGTGGGACTTTGGGAACAGGAAACATGAGCTGGGAATTCCACTGTATTCGTAGATCGTTCTGTAACACTATATGGAGACATTCTGTACTGTCGTCCTTTTTCTCAGGGAATCTCTTAGATAAAAGGATAGACTGGGCTGACATGATGCCAGAAGGGGAACTCACATTTATTACTCGGAACCAAAGCTTTAAAGTTGTGTACAGTGTAAAATTGCAGAGACAAAGAAAAGAAACCCAGTAAGGCAGCAACACAATGGCCTGGAATGCCAACAGCAGTGTACTAACGCATGTGTGGAAAAGGTGTCCCAGAAGGACAACACCTTCCTCTCCTTTACAATTGCAACATTCCCTGTTATGAACATTCCATTATGCAATGCAAAGAATATCAGAGGTGTACCACGTAACAGGACAGAGATTGCACACTTGGACAGTCCCTTGGTTGAGCTGTTGCAAGCCCTGCCAACAACATGACAGCTTTAAAGACCTCCTTCACATTCACAAAGTTATGTGTATTGGGAGAGAGCCAATAATAACGTAGGGTTCAAACTTTCCAAGATTTTATGGGACATGTAAAGGTGTTCAGAATTATACTGCTGCTTGCAAAGCCCACTAATTGTCTGCACCTCAGTGCCTAATCTTCAACATGGTATAAAGAAGCATGGTCTTTGTAAAACAATATACAAAACTACTTATTTATCTATGTTCATTCTTAAAAAAAACAACAACTAAAAAGCAGAATTCACTTCGTGAGTAGTCTTGTGGTGCCTTTACATTGATTCTGAATCGAAAACATCTCAAGATTCTTGAATTTGTTAACAAAATATCACACTCTATGTAACAAATGGTGGTCTACTCACTGGATATTTTCATTATACAGCCATTTGGAAGCTCCTGTGATAATATGATGAATTCACAGTGGCTCTACACGTCTGAGCATCTTCATTCCCACGCTGCTTCACATTCCTGCTCTCTCTGAAGACAGACTAATGCTTTCTACTAAGACCCAAAGCTCCCTCTCTTCCATTCTCTCTTTCCATCCACCCCCAACAGCCATATGCCCAACCCACCCCTACATTTCTCTCCAAACCCACCCCTTTCTGTAGCTCCCCAGTCCTCTCTCCCTTCAGCTTCTTGTGGCCTACCCTCTTACCCATCTCTGCCCATTACAAGTCTTTCCTACAGCTCTTAGCACATTTTTGGCATCAAGAGCATCAAGGTTGGAGCCAACCAGCAAAATCTGTGTGTTTGCAATCTGGAACTTTTCTTTCGTAAGATGAAATCAAATCCTACATGTTACAGGAATTGTTATGTGGGGGAGAGACCGCATTGAGACCCCTGTGTCTGTTGTGGACGGATGAGGCTTTTATCCATCCAAAACCTTCTCACGTCTTCCCCTCTTAGCAGGGTTCTAACATTGAGCAGGACATCGTTTGCTTATGAGGGGGGGTTAAATAGAGTCCAGATGTTGTTCCAGCAAATCAACGAAACGGAAAAACTTAGGCAGCTGAAGTGGGGAAAACCATGACATAAACCATTGGTTATCAGCAGTAGTGAATCATGCTGAGAGACTCAGCTTCCAAATCACTGTGTTAACATCACCACAAATATCTGTCTGCTTCACCTCAGTCTCACTTCTCTTTGTCTGAACTCATCAAGACAGAGATCATTGTCATTAGAGATCACACCTAGGGTTGTCAGCTGAGTGTAAACTCAACAGCAGTAAGAATCAACACAAACACCTTAAGAAAAATACACTGGAGTGGAAGAACACTTCAATATTTTTTTTCTGTTGACAAAAGCTAAAATGTCACTTATCATTTCAGTAGCCTAATATCATTTCTACATCAAAAAAATTAAATACACAATGAGGAATCACATTGAAGATAGTAACACATAAACAACACTAAAATAGTCAATAACAATTGAATAACTGACAGTTGAATAATTTCCTTCAGTTTGACTGGTCGCAGGCATCTTAAATTGCTAAGTTCTGGCAAGGTACCATGATTACGTAATTGCATATCCATCCAAGATTTCTGGCTGAGTACCATTCCAGATGTAGAACATTTCTAATGTGCCTGCCTCTGCTGCTGACATGTCTGCCATTTCCCGTTGTAAAGCATAACTCTTCTGACCTACTGGGGCCATGAGTAGGTAGGTATAGTATTACAAGTAGGAGCAAAATGTTGCAAGTGGACTTAACAAACCACTTAATGTTATTTATACTTTACACTTACTAGAGCTTCATAAACGCACTCTGACCTGGATAGACCACAATGATAGCAATTCACAGGAAATAGCTTTGTAAGCCTTACTGACATACATCTGTCCAACCCTCCCCCACACTCTCCCAGAGCATGCTGAATGAATCAGCCAACAGAATACCTCAGTAAAAACATGCCCTGCCAGACTCCTGCCTATTACTGTACACTGTGATTGTCTGCATCAAAAACACCTGGAGAACCTTGGCCATGAAAACAAAGTTCCACTGGCTGTCTGGCTGCCCTGAGGGAGGCGTCTGGAGTGTCAGTAGCCTGAGAGACATGATGATGCTTCCTCTCTTCACCCCAATGACGCTGATCACAGACAGGCACCCACTCCCAGTCAGCAGACTACCTTACTATAAAAGGACCCAGACGCAGTGCCCCCCTCTAGTCTAGTGCCCTCCACTAGTCTACCTAAACTAAAACATCTGATGTCTCATGCCTAAAATAGTCCAACATTTCTCTCTGTCTAAACGTTTTCAATTGTTCATGGCAAACAGGAAGAGCAATGAGAGGGTTAGATGATAGCCAAATGATAAATGTGGACAATGAGAACCCACACATAGCTTGAACGCGGGTTCCAAGTTCCACGCTGAAAGCATAGGAGATTGCTGACAAAGCAGGGTGTATTAATATTGCAGTGCCCCAGCCTATTCTCCCATGTCATGGGAAAAAGGCATTCAAATTTTTCTGACCGGGTTTTAATTAACACAGCCCGCCATGTCTCTCAGACCCCCAGTGGGCAGCATCATCAGCACAATGTGCCACAATCAAGAGGTAACAAGAGGTGCCACTCACTAATCTCGTGCAGACATTCAGTCCTCAGTCTCAATTTACAGCATTCTTACCGTCAACACGTCACACCATGCCAAGATAAAGAACAGAGGGCGCTTCCATAAAGGCCTATATTAGAGCATCACCAATGATAAGGCACAATTAATGTATAGTTGTGACAAAAGCAGCACTTTATGAATGTCACATTCATTTTGTGGTTGGCACATGAGGTAGACAGCCTGGTAGGTCAAGTGTTGAATCACTCTCAGACTTCCAGGCCTCTCATTTGATCCTGGTGTGATCACAGGGAACCTGTCACCAGCCCACAGCAGACGTGGAATCCAGGTTTGAAATTAGTCAGCTTTGCTAGGTCGTTGCTAAGACACGAGAGCAACATTTCCTGAAATACAAATGAGGATCAGAATCCTGAGCCTGCTTTGGCCCTGTGGTCCCTGGAACCCTGTGGTGTATTGGACCATACAGCACCTTGCTTCCTTCTGGACTCAGCCTTTATAAAGAATCTGGTAAAAGGTATTGCTATTGAATGCCAGGACCTGAACCACCAGAAACCTGAAGTCAGATATCTTCATTCACTTTCTGACCTATTCACAATCAAATTGACATATTGTTCTTGTTTTCTGTATTTATGTTCAAATTCAAACTGCTTATTTCCCTGAAGTGTAGATTAAGAAGCAATATTTTCACAATCAATATATCCACAATGGTTACAAATTAGGACTGTCAAGCTTGTACACTTATCTGTCAATCCTGAGTATATGAAAGGGCTCTGTGTAAAGGGCGCTGGTATTTGTTTGACTGACCCCATCAGCTCCAGTGAAAGGGTGAGGTCCACCTTTCATTTCAAAGCAAATAGAACCACACAGCAAGAGCTTATTGATTCTGAAAGTAAATAACATGAGTTTGTGAGCTAGGAGCTGCTGTTGTTGACCATTGCTAAAGCCTGCTAGGTCAAAAGTCACCTCTGCTGTTTTTTTCTATCTAAAGGTCCTGTATTGAATTTACACAAGAGCAGCACAGCTGTGGTAACACTCCCCTTTACCTCTAAAGGACACCAGGAGAGAGAAAGAGCCCTTTCATATTTAGGGGTAACAACCCCTCAACTCTCTCGCTGACTCGCTCTCTGCTTGGACTGCATATTGGCAACTAATGGTATTATAATCGATGTCGACAACACTGAGACACTTACCTCGATACTCATTCACATTCTTACCTACTGTTGTCTACTATGACAAGAGTCCCAAAACACCCAAAGCCCACATTGATGTAACCCGTTATAATGCATCCTTCCCAACATGGCCACTAATGCCTCTTTGAACACAGTGAATGAATGAATGAATGAATTAATTAATTAATTATGGTGGGGTCATCCTGATTTTGTAAACATGTTCTGACATCATCTTCAAAAGGTGTTGCATTCAAGGATTTACATGTTACCCCGGCCCCAAATGTAAACTGATAGGCCATGTTACAGGGCACATACTGGGCTCAGCCTCAGACCATGCCAGGGTTTTAAAGTTCAAACCACCCTGCTCTCCAATGTTTCCATCCAACTCATTACAATCTTTCACACTTAATAAATGTGGAAAAAAGCTTTGCTGAAAACATGGTAATATCTAAGGGTCCCTGTGCATGGACTAAGGGATGGGGCAGTGTTTACTGGCTCTCACAGGGCAGGTGTGCTCCTCATTCCGCACTGCCCAAACCACAGGACACTCCAGCACATGGCTTCCATTAGCCACTCCTGGGAGAGTGGCCTATACCAGGAAAAGGGGCCTTTGACCCCAGGCCTCCAGGGATGAGAAAACACGTCTGCAATCTCAAGAGCCCCCAGCACCTCCATACCACTTTCAGCAACTCCAACCAGAGCAGAAATCATTCTGCAGAGCTTTCTGTGAAATACATATAGCAGTCGCTCACAACCCACGGTGCACAAGATAAACACTTCCAGACATTGGAGTGCAGCCATTTTCCCACACATGCTGAAGTGTTTTGACAACCATCTTTGAGGCCTTTATGAACGATTTGCTTTTTTTGGTGAGAAAAACATCAACTTGGGCTTTTGGAGATTTCCTTTTTAATTTCATCAAGGCATACCTCTGTCAACCCTGTCAGCCCCTGAAGACACATAAACAATGCTATTCCAGAGTTGTGATGTACGTTGGAGAATGATGACATGCATTAAGAAATAGCTGCCAGTGATTAGACTCAATCGTTTTCTTTTTTTTCTCTTATAGACAA